>NW_024386470.1:0-13086 GCF_016835505.1 Polypterus senegalus
GTTTTTTGGTTTAAAACCCTTCTTTTTTCAAGGGTTTTAAAGGGGTTTAAATTTTTGCAGTGTTTTTTTGTTAACAAGAAAAAATTTAGAATACCCCAGGCTTTAATGGGTTTAGTAAATTGTTCAAGAGACAGCTGTAGCTAGTTTGTCTGGAGCAATCAATAATGCATTATTCATGGTTCTGAAAGTGCCAAAAAAAACTAGTAATTTCAAGATCTTTCAAATTTATTTGGTTTAAACATTTGAGATAAGTATCAAAGCAGTTCACAGTAAATGCAGATGAAATTAAAAGTTTTTAGTATATAGTCGATATAATGCAATGAAACAAACATACCAGCATATACATAGCATAATATATACAATAAATAGTTTGGGTGGTTTTTTACAGGGCTCATGCTGTCTGCTGTCTCTTCCTTTTTACCATACAATTCTGTAGTGACTTGCAGGAGTTCCATCCACATGGTTCCACAAACTATCATCTTCCTTCTGATTACCTAGGCAAAACCACTGGCCAATCAACAGCGGCTGCTGGAAATGTTCACCAAATGTTCTCCATGTCGAGCAGATTCAGGCGACATCATGAAAATCCCCCCATCCCCCAGGAGGCACTCTCCTTTGGAGCATTCTCTACCAAATAATTTCTGTCAGGTTTATTTTATCAGTTGATTGATTGGCTGTATTATCTGTCTTGTGAGTCTCTATCCTTTTCTTTTTATGTTTTCTGCTGATGTATACTTTTTGAATTTCCCATGGGATTAATAAAATGTTTATATTGCTAAATGACTATACTCCCATCATCTGTGTTTCTTATAAAGAATGGTTCCCCGTTAGCGCTTACCTGTACCTCAGAGTCCCTGCCTCTTGGCCAGCAGAAAGAGTGATGGAATAAGTAAAATAAAAAAACTAATAAGATACAAAAGTAAAATTACAAATTGATTGGTAAAAAGTGTTATAATTACATTAAAAAAGTAGTCAAATAATTTATATAAATAAGAAAACAAATAAACAATGGAGCTCAGGTCAAACCATTATTTGGCAAATGCAGTGATTGTTGTTTCAGTCATATTGGGCTTACATGTAAATTGGGACTTTGACCTGTGCAAAAAAAATTCTTCTGCATTCCCTCTTTTTTTTTTCAGCTGCTGGACTGAACAGGAGCTCCTGGGTTATTAAAACAAAACATTTTCTTTACCTTACTTACATTAAACTTTATCGCCACCAAATCTACCCAAGCTCACAATCTTCAAAGTCCCTTTGTAATAATTCATTTGATTGTAGATAATTTGCTTTTCCATCATCTAAAAGAAACCAGTGTCACAATCAGTTTATTTTTCTTTTTTTTTTCCATGTTTTCCTTTAAAATATTTAAGTACAGGTATGTGGTTTTAAGGTAAAGGAATATATTAAAAAATATTTTTCCCCAACTTTATTTTCTTTATCCAATGGCATAGTTAGTGTCTCACACTTCCTGGATATCTAAGATTTGGATTTTAAAAAAACATTACCATCTTTCTTATGACTGATTTCAACAACTTCTTCACCCTCTCACTACAAATTACATCACACATGTTTTAGTTCTAGTTATATGTCCCTTGTTTGGCTAACAACCCTGCTCTCGTTCTTTGACCACAGCTTTGGTTACATATCCTGATCTTTTTCATTTAAAATTAGTTTCCCAGTTAGATCCCCTGCTTGAATTCGCTGTCTGCACCACTCCTGATTTAATTCTGTCTCTCAAAGTACAAAATTTAAAATCTTTCAGTTCATCCTTGATAACCCCTTTTTTACTACTGAGAGGTTATTGATTTTCTTCAAACCCTATTACTCATTTCAGTGTCCATATAATTTCATTTGCCCTTACTGTTCATTATACACTTTACCTCCTCCTTGACTGTTCTTTTACTACTAATATATTTAAAAGAATCTGTTTAGGTCATCTTTTTCTTTTATCAATATTTCCTCAAATTGCCTTTAACTTTCCTAATATCAACTTTATAATTCACCCTTATGCTATCAAAATCCTACAATTAGGACTGAAGTTATAATTCTTATATGTGTAACATTGCTCTTTTTCTGTGTAGATTCTTTTATATATTCTTGTTTAGTAACTGTTGACTGTAATCTCAGTTGATCCTTATTAGACTATTCTACATCTGCACAACATTAACCCTAATAAAGTTAAATTTAACAGTTTCATTTTGTATATGAACTTGCCAAATACAGTGAAATGTATTATTGTTTTAATTCAGTGGACTCAAAATGGTGACACAGTGGGACCATAAAAGACATAAACCAGGCCAGGGCCTTTTCCCTGCCTGCCCAGAAATAGCCTAAGGCAGCTTAATCCCAAATTCGTCAGTAGGCTTCCAGACTCACAGGCACTACACATAAGGGATTTGACTTCAGAATTTCAAAATATAACTATGTTTTCAAAATACACAAACAACTTAAAATATCTTTCATGGGAGAGGAAACATAAAAACCTCTGGCTTGGAAGGACAAAGCCAGTGGAGAATCTTTATATATTAAGATATTTATTTGAAAATCGTAAAAAAAGAACAAAGTGCCTAAAAAGAAAAGCAAGGGTAAAATTATTTACCTTACCAAAGCAAACAGGTACAATCATAATCCAGTGAACAGTAATCCCAACAACAGTAACAAGAAATCCAGAAACCAGAATAAAGAAAGAAAAGCAGTACTTACAACTCCAACAACAATCAATGAATCAATGAACTACTCAGGGGTCCTTAAGCTTGACATCAGGGTGGTTCTGTCTCCTGCGAATCCACTCACAGTACCAGAAACATAGGAGAACAACTCAAAATGTATAGATAATGAATAAATATTATCAAATTTCTATAAACATATGAAAAATAATACTTTTTAAAAATGTCCAGAAAAGTAAACTAAATATAAGCCACCCTGGCTGAAACATGACAAATAAATTAGATCAATAAATCTAATGGTTCAATCGTCACCTTGAATGCTTTTCTTATTGCAAAACACTAAATATAAACAGGCCTGCTTTCTCATTGGTGTTAAAAACAAACAAGCAATTGATTATATCTAAAACATCTGTTCTTGAACTCCACTATTTCTAAGCTTAGTCCAGATAATGTTAAGATCTTCCATAAAAAATAATATAAAACATGTTTTTATATATTTTAAAAGACTGTACAGGCTACCATTGTCCTTGTTCGGTGACCTGAATCTCACTCCGTCGGTTATGTTAACATAACATCACAAAATTTTAGATAGTGGTGAGCTAAATTGCAAGATTCTTTTTATATAGTTTCTTGAAACTGATGCTCAGCTTCATTTTAATGTGAATTTGCATCCAGTACATTTACTAAGAAGGGTGTTTTAGACTTTTAAAGGTTTTGGGGGCTTAAGGAAAGAAACCTTATTCCTTTAGGGTTTGACAATACCAGTACATCCCTTTTGGACACAAGTATGCTTTTCAGAAAAGGGTGTAGATGAAAGTAAATGAGGAAATATTATCTGTTGGTAAATTAACATGGTTAAACACAACCACAATAGAAAAAAATTATGTTTACATAGATAAAAGCTCTAATCAGTGAGATAATAAAGAGTTACCCATGGCAGTTGAAAACAAAACACTGTACCTGGTGATGTGAACCCATTTTCCTGGTGTAAAGTTTGTACACACTGAATGGTTTTCCTTCATTAGCCCAGCATTCTACTCCTGTATTATGGGATTTGTAGTCCCTACATTGGCAATGGTTTTGGGTTGCGCCGCTCTATTACACTACCTTTATGCATCATACAGCTTGTATTTTAAATTAGACCAAAGGGTAAAAGAAAAATGAAGAAAAAGTTTTTTGTTTTGTTTTAGACAAAAGCTAGAAGAATTTTCAACTGTTCTAAGTGAAACATGAAACTGTGAAAAACAAGAAAAAATGAGTTATTGCTAGGAAGAAATAATAGAAGAAACTAAACTTTAAAAGAAAACGAATCAACAGTGTAGAATTTTTTTTATTTTCTTTACTTAGTTTTTGAAGGAGGGGAAATGAGTTTAGGAGGTTTAAGGTTAGGGCTGTATCAGACTACAGATTAGGAATTGGAACTCCCATTTCAGATTCAGAAGAACATAAATATTGTTATTTTTATTTTCAAGTTGAACTCTTTCTTTAAATTTTCTCTGACATTTTGCCTGTTAGAGGTGGATGAACAAAAATATAATTCTTGCACAGAAGGGTAATGATGGCAATGACTTATTAGTGCAAAGAAGAACTCAAAAATTGAAAACTGAATTAAAAGTAATTAAATTAACAATTTGATTAACGAACACTGAAAGAATTGTGCACTGAGGAGGCTCCTTAAGGCACCACAAGCCTTTGAATGGTGGCCATCTGTTTATGATGGGTTACCCAGAAGGTACTGCCCCTGCGTCTAAAAACCCTTTTGTTAAGTGCATTAGTAAACTTGGGGTTGAAAATCTTGGTGACAAGAAGCTGTGAAAGAAAAGGCCAGATGATTGGACAGAAGAATGATTTTATGTAAGATGCCTGAGCGTTGAGTAGGAAGACTTGCCTCCTAGGGTACTCAGTAACTTTGTTTTAAGATGGCCAGACTCTTATGTTATGTTGTTTTACGCTTTATATATTGTTCCTTCTCCATGTTTCGCCATTGGGAGTTTTGTTTTAATTTATTTTTTTTTTTTAACTGCAAATTATCTAGTCATCATTTGAGTTTGGGCAAAGCTAAATATGTACTGATACAAAATGTCACAGGTTCAAAAATAATGATTTTAATTTTGTTCCGATACCTTAAAAGCACTGTAAATACAGGGACAATGTACCCTTTTGTCTGTCTTCTCTTCCTCCTCTATGCCCTCCGACTTTGACTCCCCAAGGTGAGGCGGAGGGCTTCTTTTAAGCCAGACTCTGGGAGTACATCCAATATTGGCGCAAAGGTCCAGGGGCCTCATGTATAAATGGTGCGACGCACAAAATGTTTGTAAAGCTGTTTCAATGCTCAAATCGTGCTGTATAAAACTGAAACTTGACGTAAAGCCATGCACATTTTCAGGTAGCAAATGTTTGGCATACGCAAGTTCTCTGCTCGGTTTTGCAGACTGGCGGAACCCAGCGTCAAAGCAGTGCTACTGTTCAGTGCAGTTTCCCCTTTTCCCTTTCTTTTTAGATCCAGATCCCTGAGCGGTTTATAAATACACTGAAATTAACCTCATATTGTTTATTAATTTAATGCATCTGATTGTAATTAACCTGTAACAATATAATGGTTCACAGAATGGTCAAACTATTCTAAATACCATAACTGCTTTAGTTTGTTACTCTCACTGCACCTTCTTCTTTTATCAGCTGCTCCCGTGAAGGCGTGCCACAGTGGATCATCTTTTCCATATTACTCCACTGCACCACTTGGAGTATTTATATCACTGTATCTGAGTGGAGAATCACAGCTCTACAGCAGCTGATAGGAAGAGAATTATCAGTATACAGTATACAATACAATACAATACAATACAATACAGTTTATTTTTGTATGCCCAAAATCACACAGGAAGTGCCGAATGGGCTTTAACAGGCCCTGCCTTTGGACAGCCCCCAGCCTTGACTCTCTGAGAAGACAAGGAAAACTCCCAAATAAAAACCTTGTAGGAAAAATGGAAGAAACCTCGGAAGGCTAGTTCAAAGAGAGCCCCTTTCCAGGTAGGTTGGGCGTGCAGTAGGTCAAAAGTGGGGTCAATACAATACAATATACACAACAGAACAATTCCTTAAGACAGCATAATAAAAATTTTAATTACGGTTTAACAGTAGATGATATGACATAATTAGGTTTGGATATTTTAGAGTCCTGGAACCTCATCCATCTAGTGCATCTCCATTTGGCCATGCCACGCTGAAACATTGCTCGATGAAAGGACCCTCTTCCATGATTCCTGTGATCCTCCATCAGGGATGACTTTACCTTTGGCAGGCAAACAACTTGGCAGGTGGGCGTGCACCAATGGCCACATTTGGGTACCGAGAAAAGAAACAGAATAGGTGAGGGTTAGTATTCAAATATAATTATCATGTTACTTATGTTATAGTGCTAATGACTGACAACAGAGATGCAGTATGTACAGTTAATCAGCAGCTCTAGTCAGGATATGCTAAACTGAGTAGTGAGTCTTCAGCCGGGTTTAAAGGCTGAGACGAGGGGCATCTCTTATGGAAGCAGGAAGACCATTCCACAGTTTGGGGGCCCTGTAACTCAAAGCTCGACCTCCCACTGTTATTTTTTAATCCTTGGAATCCTAAGAGACCGGCATCTGAGATCTTAATGCGCTCAGGTTTGTAAGTCATGATAAGTTCAGACAAGTAAGCGGACCTTGAGCGTTTAATGCTTTATATGTTAAAGGAGGATTTTGAAATCTGCCTAAATTTAACTAGGAGCCAGTGTAAAGATTTAAGAACTGGGTTATGTGTTCATATTTTCTTGTTCTTGTAATAATTCTTGCAGCGCATTTTGGATTAACTGGAGGCTGTATAGAGAACAGTTTGAACAGCCAGTGAACACGCATTGACAGTAGTCAATCCTACTAGAGATAAATGCATGAATTAATTTCTCACAATCCTGTTTATTTAAAAGCCTTAATTCCTAATATTTTTAAGATGGAAAAAACAGGTTTTGGCGACTTTGTAATATCGCTTTAAATGACATGCTAGAGTCAAAGATAACTCCTAGATTGCGGGCTGATTCAGTAAAATTAATTGGGATTCCAACTGAGTTAAATGAGCAAAAATATTGCTGTGATCAGCGTCATTCCCTCAACAATTAACATCTCTGTTTTATCTGTATTTAAAGACAAGTAGTTCTCATTCATCCATTCCTTTAATTCACTAACACAACTAATTAGACAACATCGGAGAACTTCATTTGATTTAAATGAAAGGTATAACTAGGTGTCAGCTGCATACGAGTGAAAATTAACATTATGTTTCTAATGAGAGATCCCAGTGGAAGCATGTAAAGTGAAAACAGTAAGAAGGTCCCAGTACTGAGCCCTGCGGACACCATATTCAACTTCTGTGTATAATGATGGAGTACTGTCAGCACATTTCTGTACATACTGCAATCGATTTGATAAATAGAACTGAACCAAGCGAGCACGGGCCTGTAAGTCCAACATCGTTTTCTAGCCTGTCAGTAAAATAGAATGGTCAATGGTGTCAAATGCTGCACTTAAGTCCAACAACATAATTACAGTGAATTTCCTTCATCAGAGGATATCAGAATGTCATTTACAACCCGTGTTAGTGCGTTTCTGTACTATAGCCAGTCGAAAGCCAGACTGGAATTTCTCAAATAGATTGTATGTCGTAAGGTGTGACTGAAGCTGACTGGCGACTACTTTCTCTAGTATTTTAGAGAGAAATGGTAAATTTGAAATAGGCCATAGTTATTTAGTATTGGGTCTAGGGTCTGACTTTTAAGTAATGGTTTAATGACTGACATTTTAGTGCATCAGGTACTATGCCATGCAATAATGAATTATTGATAATGTTTAGAATTGGTGCTACAAGAACATCCATTGCACTTTTTACTAGTTTAGTTGGCACTGGATCTAGGGAACAAGTAGTGGGCTTCATTTTCAATTAAAGTTACGACTTCTGCTCAGTTACAGGATTAAAATTATTAAAGTGTGAATGCAATGTAGACAGGGTCTGCTAAGCTAGTATTTGGTTTTGTACTGATGCTGAGATCTGGATCTTATGTTTTAATTTTCTCATTGAAGAAGTTCATAAAGTCTGTACTGCTAATATCTGATGGTATTTTGCACTGTTGATCTGAATTCCCATTTGTTAATTTAGCGACTGCTCTAAAAAGTACCCTAGATTTTATTATTGCTATCTATTAATGTAGAATAGTATTCTGAGCGAGCTTTAAAGAGGGCCTTTTTATATTTATTAACACTCTCTGTCCATGCAATTTGAAAGACATGTAGCTTTGTTGTTCTCCATCTAGCCAGTTTTTGACACTCTAATTTAAGAGCTCGAGTGTTTTCATTAAACCAGGGAGAGTTTCTATGTTTATGATTACTTTTGTTTTTAGGGGGCCACTGTGTCCAGAGCATCTCTCAAGGTCACATTATAATGTGATATTAGCTGATCTAAATTGTTTTCCACGTTTACATTTGATGTTAACTGATCTAAATGGTTTTCCACAATTACACTCGACTTACTCAAGGTATCTATAAATTTGAAGCAGAATTACAATCTAGATGTCGCACTGTCTTTGTTTTAATTCTGAAGTGCGCTGGCATGGGCAGAACTAAATCAAACGAATTAAAGTGATCGGAAATAACTACATTTAATGGAGTAATATTTAAATTTTTGAATTTCAACTTTGTAGTTATAATTAAATCTAATGTATGGTTATGATTATGAGTTGGACCTTTGACAATCTGACAAAATCCTACTGAATTTAACAAATAAGTAAAACATTTGCTAAAAGTGTCAGTTTCATCGATGTGTACATTAAAATCCCCCATCAGAACTACGTGATCATAATTTATTGCCAAATCAGACAGAAGGTTGCTAAATTCAGTCATGAACAATGAATATGGCCCTGGTGGTCTGTAGACTAGCACTATAATTGTGTTGAAATCTGTTTTAATATTTAAAATGAATGCCTCAAAGGATGTAAAGTTGCCTAAATTTTAGGAGTGATTTGCATTTTGTTACAATGGAATTATTCCAAGGCCTCCTCCACCAGAATCTCTAGACTTATGAAGGCAGTATCCATCTGGTGCGCCTCAGCTAGGGAACAGTGTCACATTTACTAAGCCAGGTTTCAGTAAGAAGACACAGATCAGATTTTGTACTTAATATTATATCATTTACCAAAACAGCTTTAGTCTAAGAGAGCGAATGTTCAATAAACAGCATTTAAAACTGCATGGTTCTTTCTGAACTGCGTATATTTTTGTTTTAATTTGAATTAAATTTCTATTACAGATGCCCTGGTGGAGTGTCTAGTTTTATCCCTTGGTCTAATTATACACCTTATTTTTTGGTTTATCAATTAATTTATGGTTTGTTTCAAGACTAAATTTACTGGATGGCCCCACAACAGGGATTATGGTAACAGCTTCAGGAAAATAACAGGTGGATAACAACAGCCTGTGATTTAGATCACATGACTGCGGCCTGGATGGTGCTCTAATCAGTCAACCAGGCAGTTTTTGCTGCCAAAATTTGGGATAATACATAAGATCCTCCAGTTGGATGAAGACCATCTATTCTGAAAAATCCAGGCCTTCCCCAAAAATCATCCCAATTGTTCACAAATGCTATGCTTTTATTTGCACACCAGGTTTCAGCCAGCAGTAGAGGAATGCAATCTACTATAAATCACATCCCTCTCTATACAATCTTGGTAAGGGACCAGATACAATTAAATTCCGACATTTTGTTTTAGCTTTGGTGCATAGAGATGAAGTTCCGCTTTAATACCTCAGATTGCTGTAAATAAATATCATTAGTGCCGACATGCAGCAATAAGGTAGATACTTCATCGTCGGCAACTCGGTCACACGGCCTTTATGCCAGAAATCTTGGCCTGCAGGTACTTAACATTAACTGCTGGTTTAACATAGTTTGGAATTCTAACATTCCACTATGGAATCGCCAATTATAGCACTTTATTATTCTCAGTTTCCACAGGCGCGCTGCGGAGAGCTGAGAACCTGTTCTGTATCAAGCACACGCTGCCTTAGCCATGCTGTCTATTGAACTATTCTCTCATACGGCAAATGCTTCAGAGCCTTTCCTGTAGTAACATCGCGGTTCAGAAACAGTTTCATCCCAAGAACTATAAACCCACTCAATCAGTCCATCAAGTGCTTCCTTGTAGAACGTTTTGTACTTCTAAGTATAATTACCTCATTGTAAATGTGTACTACAGTTATAATATTGCACAACCTGAGCCACTTTACAAAGCGCGTATTTACATATGATGACGAAATAATTTTTAAGATGAAATGCAGCAAAATATGTTTATTATATTATACAGATAAAACTTTAAGTTTATTTAAATAATCTATATTGTTAATAATTAAACATATGAGGACACGGTGTCGCAGCATTAGCTTGTTCACAGATTGTTGCTGCCTCGCGCTATATATTTGCTGAGGCTGGCGCAACACTGGAAGGATAGATGGATAGAATAATTAAACATGTACTACGAAGATATTTCAATGTTCCTAAAAAGTTTTGAAGAATCGCCGTTCTAAGCTTACAGATGACTTAACGTTTATTACAGAGCTGATTGAATAATGATTAGTTACTTGGAGAAAGAAAAGGAAGGACAGGAATTTGGGCTTAGTATGTTTGATAGAGACAGTACTGCTGCAATAAATTGTTTCATCAAAGGTTGCGCATAATGCAGCAGGCATCTTGCAGTGAGGCATGAACAATCACTGCACCACCGTGTTCCCATGTTTAATAATATGCTTTAACTCCTATCATCATGAAAATGATATCAAGTATACATCTCAATATTTAAATTATTCAGAGAGCTGTAATATTACAAATCTAATGGATTCTGTGTCCTGTCGGAGGAAGAAAAGCCCGTTTGAGAAGCACGTAGATTCACACACATAGAGCACATAGAAGATCAAAAACGAAACAAAGCATTTAACTACTTTTGTTACAATGGGATATGAGAAACTAGTAAATTAAACGATTTAAAGATTAAGTTTATTATGTTCTACTTTAATGACAAAATAAACTACGTGATTAAAGTGTTAATTTTGAGATTAAAGTTGACATTTTCGTGCTTTTTTTCCCACTGTGTGGCATTTTTTTCTCTCCTAATAAGCTGTCATATAACACTCAGACGGCAGGCTACCGCCTTTTCCATGAGCTTTGATATCTGACAGCTTCTCTTTATTTCGACCATTGTGAAACTTTGTGAACTTGAGCTTCGAGTTCCCCGACACTCTATGTCACTCAATCAACTTCCTTTGTTGTTTATACCACTTTTAAAACGAACAAATAGTACATTTTTCCTTTGTCTCCACTTGGTATGCCTGAAATTGTTTTATTTCCCCCCTGTGCTTTTGCCATTGCCTTTTAACAGAACACTGAGCTTAAGGGCTATTTAGTGATTTGCATATTCAAGGGGCATAATTCTGGGAGGATTTGAGAGTAGTAGGGCGGTACCTGTGTTACTTTCACTCTAACGATTTCTGGAGCGGAAGAACTGGAAGTTGATGACCTACAGATTTATGCATCTAGATTTTTGTACATCTACATTTCCACTTTGTCCTTACGCCATGTTTATTGAATTCATGCATGGCTTTATCCAGAGAGTACTGCTGGTGGCAATGTCTCCCCTGCATTACAATACCCGCGGCTTTCAACAGGACTTACAAATGGGCCAACTCCCAATCATTCCATCATTCTGGCCACCCTTCCAGGCAAGGGATCCTTCTCCTTGTTGTAACAGTCATTTCTGTTCTTCCATGGACTCTTCCTGGAAGGGTCAGTCTGACAGGATGCTTTACAATGCCACAAAGTATTTACAGTACATATATGTATATATATAATTATTTCAATTTATATATAATGTAGTATTTTCTATGCTGTTTGTTTTAGGTATTCTAATAGTGTCCCTTATCTGTGAAAGTTGTGCAAATCAGAATTTCATTGTACTGTACTATGTTCACATTACAATAAGCGTGAATTTGAATTAGTACTCTACAATATGAAAATGGACACAATAATCTGGTGTTATTAAACAGATGTTTCATCACTGAGGTAGAACAGATCCCTACCCATATACAGTATCTGTCTATAAATGTTAAGTAAACGCATAGGGTGACATATTTCATTAAATAACAAGCGTCAGCATACATCATTCATCCATATAGTGCCAGATTGACTGGTTGTGTTAAGCTGCTTACTTCTGAGCAGGTCTGTAGTGCTGTGTGCAGTAAGCAGCCTGGTGAGGTTGGCATTACATGCAGCCACAAAGTGAAGATCCCTTTCAAGTGCTTTATCACTGACTCCTGTGTTTTAAATACTTCATCTCCACTATCATATTTTTTAAAACATTTCCATCATATTTTTCCAAATACATTCATTTAGTTTTATTTGGAACACTAATATAAATTTTACATTCTTCTGTTTGTAGTGCTTTTGCTCCAAATATGTGTTTCCGGTATCACAGACATCTAATGAATACATTTTTTACTCTGCTTTTACTAACCTCTAAACAAAGAAATGTTTCCATAAACTTCTAAGTACAATTATTGTTGGCAGCCTAATTTAACTGATCTGAAAAGGCAACTACACCACATATGAATTGTTGACTCAGATAACAGATTATGTTAAACATTTTTTCCATGTTGGTTTTGGTGTTTGGATGCAGTTCCATTTTTGAGGAAAAGAACTCTTTGTACCATAGGAATGTATTATGTATTTATTTTCACTATCTGCTATGGTAGTTTCCTTGGATTGTGCTTGTAAAATTATATATATATATATATATTGTCCACTAGCGATAGGAGGCAGCGGATTGATCCGTAGCACCTGAAACCACCGCCAGGGAATGGTGGGGTATTAACTTTCTCCCTCTGCTTCCTCATAGAAAAAAGACCTTCCCACCATAGGCCTGGATTGACCGCGTGCGATACTTCCGCCCTTCCTCGCCATCTTGCCTGGCTATCTCCCATCCTCCTTGGGTCCTTCCGGCATTCCTCCCTTCGGCTCCTCCCAATAAAATGGCGCAGGGGAGTCAGCCATATGAACTATTTGTTTATGATATTGACCCTTTTGTTTTGTATTTTACAATTACGGGCGGAAAACCCCAACACTTGCTACTGTCTCCTCAGTCTTTACAAGTGGCGTAGTCGGCGGATTAGGATCCCGGTACGGAGGGACGGACTGACACGTGCTGCAGGAATGAGCGCCCATCAGGCCTGCAGCAGCGCTACCACCCGGGGCTGGAGCCACGGCCGGTTAGTGGAGGCGCGGCGGACCAGCCGCCCAGCGCGCCTCTCCTGGTTCGATGGGCCGGGCCGATGCCTCCTTTCCAGCAGGGCGG
>NW_024386471.1:0-27388 GCF_016835505.1 Polypterus senegalus
CACAAGTAAAAAAAAATAGTTTTAAATGATGGTTTTTTATTTAGGAGAAAAAATAAACCCCAACTTGCCCCGGTGAAAAAGAATTGCCCCTTGTTAAAAATAACCTAACTGGGTGTATCACACCTGAGTTCCCCCTTCCAAAGTTTTTCCCACCCTTTTAACTCCAAAAACCTTTTAAAACCCCAAAAAAATAAAAGACCCGTTTTAAAAGTAAGACCAAAAAAAATTAAAACTAGAAAATCATGCCAAAAGGGTTTCAAAGTTTTCCCCGGGAACAAGGCAATCCAAAAATGGAAAAAAAAGTGGGAACCCCCCGGGGGCCGCCAATGAGAGCCCCCCAAAAAAGGCCAAAAACCCCGGGAAAGAAAAAATGGGCCCCTTCCAGGGGTTCCAAATTACCCAAGAAAGGAGGGACTTTAGGGTCCCCCAAAAAAAACCCAGAAAAGCTTTTAAAAAAACTTGGGCAAAAATTTGAATTAAGGGGTAAATGTCCCACTTCCCTAAAAAGAAAACGCTTTGGAAAAAAAACTTCCAAAAAAATATGGGGGGGGGAGGTTGTTTTGTTCCCAGGGGGAACCCGGGAAGTTCTTTTTCAAAAAAATCCTGAAGGAAATGCCCACATCTGTTAAAACCGGGGCATTTTGGGTTTTGGGCCAGGAAATGCCCCAAAACAACCCAAAAACCCAAAACCCCCCCTGAATTAAGAAAAAAAATGAAGATTTTGGGGGCCAAAAGTCCTGCCCTGAACCCAAATTAGATGCAATCCAAAAAGGGGTTCATGCTAGAAAACCCCAAAAAGCTAAATTTACAAAATTCCCCAAAGATGGCCAAAATCCCAGATTTGAAAAAAGACCCCAGCGTTTAAAACGTTTATTGCATTTATTGCTGCTAAGGGGTAACCAGTTATTGGGGTTCAGGGGAATTTTTTCCCAACAGGGCCTTTGGGTTTTGGGATTTTGTTTCCCAAAAATAAAAACCATTTAAAAACGTTTTGTGTTTATTGTTAATTTGACTGGGTTAAATGTTTTGATGGAAAATTTTTTGACCAAAAAAAGAATAAGAAATCAGGAAGGGGAAAAATTTTTTTACACCATTTATGTATTGGGAAGGACACCCGGGGTCCCATCGCGGGATCCCTGCTGCGGCCCGGGATCCACCGGGGCGTAAAATCCCCCCCGGACGTTTTGGTGGCAGCCCCATGGGGGCGGGATTCCCCCAACCCCCCACAGGGCCCCCAGGGGAGATGGGTCCCCCAAAACCCTGGGGGGGGCCGGATCCCCCGCTGGGGGAGCCCGGGACTCAGCAGTCTGGCTGGACCCCCCACCCCCTCCCCCGAGGTAAATTGGCCAGGAAACCCGGCATTTCCTGGGTTTGGGCCCAGCCACCACCACCGGGGGGCCGGGGTCGGGAGGGGAACTCCCTTTGGAGGGGGGGGGAAAAAATTTTTGGGTTTTATTTTTTTTGGTTTGGGGACTGTTTTGCCTGTGGGCCCGGGGAAGATGTGCCCCTGTGTAAAGAAAAAAATAAAGTTTTTGTTTTTATCTGCCTCCTTTTTCTTGGTCAGGCCCTATATGCCCTTTTTTATACTAATGTATGTTTTATGTATGTTTTTTTGTATGTATGTATTATTATTACTATTATTATTATTATTTTTTATTCGAGACTTTTTTATCCGAGGTGACTTAAGAGCAAGCCCCTAATTTTTGAAGAATGATTAGAAGGTGCAAACATAAAAAAAGAAACAGAGAAAAGATAAAAATCTGAGCAAGAGGGGCAGCACTACCATGTAATCACCTTCCAACAAGCCCGACAAGTAACCAATTTTCCGCAGTAAAAAAATATACTTGTAGAAGAGAAATGAAGCATCCCAAAAAATGAATGCAAAACCAAAAAAAGTAAAATGGGTGCCGTTTTAATAGACAAAAGGGACATCATTCAGCAGCTTTGGAGAAAGAATGGGAAGTATTTCCCGTCTTGGGAACTCTGAAGAAGAGGAAAAGGTCACAGACAGAAGAATGGAGACTTTTTTTGCTTAAAAGAGGCTAAAACGAGTTTGGTAACAGAACCATTCAGAGAACTGTGGGGGAAAAAAAAGACTAATGGATCCCCGGATACGGGGCCAGTGAAGAGACCAAAGCAGAGGGCACAGGGAAAAAATGAGGAAGGGCATAGTCGAGCAAGTTGGGAGGAGCTGGGGAAAGGGTGGATAGCAGTTTAAGGAAGCCCAGCTAAAAATGCAATGTCCGCTGAGGGAGAACCAGGTTTTGGGGAAGTTAGTGAAGAAGGGTAACTCCCGAAAATTTGGAAAAAGAAATGGCTTCATTGGGGTTTAATAAATATATTTGGAATAAAAAATGAGGAGTTTAGAGTAACTTGATATTTTTGACTGTGATTATGGAGATGAACAATTTTGAAAAATGAGGAAAGGGGGGTCAGAAGGCGTGGATATCTGACTTTGAAAGGGAATTCCCAGATGAGAAGGCAGAAAGAAGATGGAGACTGGGGCTCGCATAACGCCCCTGTGAATTTAACTATAACATGGGGTAAACAAAAGTGAAAATTCTTCCGCAAAAAAACCAGATGTATAAACGGGGGAAGCTTTCCCATTTTTCCCTTTTTCGCGGGGAGCTGAAAAACAAAAGGCCGGCCCCTGTCCCCCAACCCCCCCAGAATTATGTCTATTTGAATATGAACAAATAAATGTTTAAACTAGCCTCTGGAAAAGACAATGACAAAAAAAACGGGGGATAAAAAGAATTTCAAATACCAAAAGGCAAAAGGAAAAAAGTACATTTGTTGGTTTAAAATGATATAAAAAAAAAAGGAAGCTGATCGGTGAAAAGGGTCGGGGAAAATCAAAACTCAAGTTCAAAAGTCGAAGTCCAAAAAAAAAGTTTAGTATCAAAGTCGCCATGAAAAAGGGGAAATTTCCTGAAAATTAAAATGAAATTATTGGAAAAAAAAAAAAAAATAGGCACTTTAATCTTAAAATTTAAAATCACGTAGTTTATTTTTATTAAAGTAGAACATCAAAACTTCATCTTAAAATCATTTAATTTATATTTTCTAAAACCCCCATGTAACTAAGTAAAGTAAATGTTTGTTTTGATTCATTTTTTGTTGTTTTTGGTGTGAATCCTATTTGTTTTTAAACTGGTCTTTCCAACAGGAAAGAATCCATTCATTATGAATTAAGCTTCTGAATAATTAAAATATGAGATGTATACTTGATACTTTTATGATGGATAAGATTTAAAAGCAGTTATTAAAAGGGGAAAATGGGCATGATTGAAGGGCGAATTTCAGGCAGTAGCCCTTTTTCCTCTAACCCCCAATTCCTGTCCTTATTTTTCTTCTCCTCCCCAATTCCCAAAACACCCTTTAAAGGGTTGCCATTTGTGTTTAGGGTGATTTTCAAAACTTTGAAATTGAAATATCTTCATAGTATGGTTTAATTATTCATCCATCTACCCTTTTTCAGTGTCCACGGGCCCCAGAAGAATACAGCGAAGGCGGGAGCAATTGAAGGGAAATGGCTCCTTCAAACACCCAAACGGTCCCCCATTTTTTTATTATTAAAAAAGATTATTTTAAGTTAAACTTTTATCGTAAAATTAATATACATATTTTCTGCATTTCATCACAAATGATACTCATCACATGTAAATATCATTTATAAAGGGTCGGGTTTTAATATTATAACACACAAGTTTGGGGGGAAAAATTGTAATTATAAGTACAAAGCATTCTACAAGGAGCATTGATGGACTATTGGGGGTTGAAACCTGTGAGTTGTAAGGGGAAAATGATGGGAAGATATGGTACACAGAGAGGTGGTGGAGAAGCCATGAAAGAAATAATTGCCAAGGCAGGGTTCCCCAAATTTTTCACCCCGAGGCGATTAACGTCAAACAGCAGTTTGGGGCACAATTGAGGTCCAAATAAAAAGAATCAAAAATAGATGTTGTTTTTAATTATTTATTTAATATTATTTTTTCAATATTGAAAATACCGAACTCCTGTATTAGGGGGAATGGTGAAATTTTTTCCGGGATGCCAAAATTGGGAAAATTTTTGGTTTTTGATTTGATGTCCCAAACATCAAAGTGATTACTCGACAAGTTTGTTCTCAAATTGTTCTTCAGTTTGCATTCTTGAAAATGTTTTTCACAAAAGTATGTTTTTCCAAAGATTGAAAGGTATTGATGCAAAAGTTTTGAAATTAGGAAAGTCTTTTGGGCAAAAACTGGTAAAACCCCAGTCCTTCTTTGAACTAGCCCCAAAGGAAATCTTTTTCTTGCAACCAATGACCCCCACCCGCAGTTCATCCTTTTTCCACATCTCCCTTTAAATGGGTTTTGAAACAGCCTCATTCTTCCCTTTTGAATCCAACAGAAACCCCCTGAAACGAGCTGGAGGTGTTTGATGACTTGTGCAAATGGGAACTCAGCTGTTGCTTCACCCGGGGAAGATTGCCCCGCTAAAAGGCCAAGTTGTTGGCCTGTTTTTCCAAAAAAAAAGAAAGTTTAGATCGATAGCCTAGGTGGGTGTATAGATGAAACTAGTTTTTTCTCTCCTTGTGTTTTGGGTTTCAGAAAATTTAAATGACTAGTTATGTCTGCAGAAAAGGGCCCAAATTATATCCACTTTCATCAGATAGTAATGCTGTTTGGCCTTTTTTTCCCGGGAACACCATTTTTTTTTAATTTCAAATATTTGCTCAAATTTCTCAAACAGATCTTACTGCTGTGTAATATGGTAAACTTGGATTCTGTGTGGGTTTTTTAACATGTCTAAACTGTCTATGGGTTGAGCGTGGACTTATTAAATTCACCATTTTCACCACAGGATTAGACCGCAAGTCCATATTTAGAACGCTTGCGGGGTGAATAAAAATGCAGGAAATTGGTTTGGGAATTTTTTTCTATACACATCTTTTTCCCTTGCCCACCCGCCCTTCTTTATCCACTGTTTTTCCCCATCAACAGTCAAACTGAGGTTACCCAGCCCAAGTTATAACGTTTTTATATACTTTTTATAATCATTTTTTTTTCAATTCATTGAATATATCCCCAGGAAAGTGCCAAAATGCTATGGGGGAAGCCACCCTTTTGTGTTATGTTAGTCTTCACCCACACCTCTAATGAAACAAGCAGTTGAGAGGAGAAACTGTCCAGCATTCATCCATTGAAATTAAAAAAATGGCCAAACTTGTTTGATTTTTGCTATTTGAACCCAAAACCCCATGTCTGCAAACAGGGCAATGGTATTTCCCCCAAAGCAAATTTTTCAAATTTTTTTGACCTGGGAAGTTCCCAGCCACTTAACAAAATTCCTTCATTACTTCACCATCAAAGGGGTTTTCCATTTCAGCCAGGAGTAGGCAACTTTATAACTGGCCTTAGTTAAGGATTAATTTTCATTTAAATTTACTAAAAAAAGCCCTCTGAGAGGGGAGTTGTTTTTGTAATTTAGAAAATTTTTTGGTTTTTACCCCAACTGTGCATATTTTTGATGTTTGCCCGATAAAAGGGCAGGTTTTCCTTTCATCACACCCCGGGTTTGCAAAATCAAAACAATGCTTTCCCGGTTTGTGAAAATATTTAAACTCCATTCTTCTTGAAATTGCTGGGAAACCCTCCCCATTTTTCCCTCTTTTTGCCATCGTTGAAACAAAAAAAAGTGACTTCCATGAATAAATAGTGAAGCTGAAAAATATCTTCACACAAAACCAAAAACCTGATTATGTGAGCTAATTTTCCGAATTATAGCTGCAAATGACCAAACAATTTTTTTAAAAAATTTTATGATTTTGTTAAACACCTAAATAGTCTGAAAAATTTTTCCATTATGGTAAGAGATTGTTGCTTTTTTAAACTTCAGAATATCGAAAATTTTTTAAACTAACTAACCCAATACTTTATTAACCCAGTAAGTAATTACGCAAAAGGAAAAAA
The DNA here is from genome assembly GCF_016835505.1 of Polypterus senegalus. NCBI lineage: Eukaryota > Metazoa > Chordata > Cladistia > Polypteriformes > Polypteridae > Polypterus > Polypterus senegalus. The sequence continues at coordinate 5,958 of NW_024386471.1, forward strand.
TCACAAATAAAATAGAGGCAAAATGTTTTTCCAATTAGATAACGGCACCAAAACCTCCTCCCCCAAACAACCCCAATGGGAAACTGAGATCAAAAAATCAAGTCTTGAACAAGCAGCAAACCCTTTAAAAACCTGCCATAGATGGCAATATCCTATTGATGTGAAAAAATAGAAAAAGTAAACGCTAAATTTTGGAAAGTGTGATCGTTGAAAAAAAAACACCACTGTGCTCTTTTTAATTCGTAAAAAAAATGTCCACGTGGCGCTGATCTTGGAGGATAAAGAAAAATTCCCTAATTTTTTCCGGATAAAAAAAGTCCACGGGCGGGTGAGGGGCCCCGGGCGAGTTTGGGGGCCCCCGGCCTAAGGGTTAAAAAAGTAAAAGAGAAAGGAGAAGTGGACCCAACCCCCGACTTGAAGACACCCATGAGGTTTTTTGGGAAGACAAGAAGGACCAGGGTGGAAAAAAATCAAAGAAATAGGGAGAACCAGTCCCAAATTGGGAAAAGATTCTATTATCCGGGGAAAAGATAAGCAGGGTATTTTAAATATTTAAACGCTGAAGATAGACAAGAAGGATAAGGACAACCATGCAATCTTTTAGCATTTGGGACTGAAAGAAATACGGTCTCCTTTAATGACCCCTTGTGGAATCCAGATTGAAAAAGATATTGTAGATTGTTTTTAGGGGTATAAGGGGGTTTTTGGGCAGGAGGGGAAAAGACGATGGAATTCCGTGGATATGGACTGGAGGGGGGGTTTCCAAAATTGGGGTCCCTAAACTTTGTAAGTAGAGAACCAGGGTCAGTGAAGCATTAAAAAAAAAAAATGTAGGGACGGAAAGAGATGGACTGGGGAAGAGGTGAAGAAATAGGAAAGCAGGGTGGTGGTCATGAGTTACGGGGAAGCGAAATGTGAGATTTCAAAAAGAGAAGGAGGAAGAAAAGAATGAAAAGAGGCTGCAAAAAATATTTTGGGCCCCTTTAATCTTTTGGGTATTAGTGACTTTGAAAAAGAAAAGAAAATTTTGGGAGATCTTCAGATTCAGATGGAAAACCCAAGGACAAGGAAAAAAACAATTCCACAAAGGGCCAGGGGCAGAATTTGAGACGTGGATTATGAAATCAGCACCAACCCCATTTTCCTTGCTTTTCCAAGAATCAAAATAACGGGGCTTGGGGATTTAAAAAAAACAAACTTGGAAGGTTTTTATACCAAAATGAACATGATTGTTTCACTCTTGAATAGATAGATCCTGGGGTATTTTCACCTGGTCCGTATATTTATTTGGGAAAATGGCTGATGAACAAGGTTAATTTTGTAATTTTATAAACGCCAGGCCTTGGAATTGACTTTTGTCACGTTCATGTTTATCACCACAAAAGTTATTCATTTTTTGGGTAAATCCATTGATTACTTATTAGATAAATAATTTTATGGGGTTTAAAACGTTGCATTCGTGTTTAAACATTCCAAGACTTTGCCTTTTATTTTTTTTTAAGAAAAAAGATAAAGATAAACATTTTTAATTTTCAGACTGATTGTAAAAGACAGTTTAGGGAAGGCCGTTTTTTTTAATATGAATCAGTGCAATTGAAACTAATGAAATGAATTATTCAAGTAACTGATGGAGGTAATTTAATTCTGTGAAACAAAAAGGAATAAAAAAGGTAATTCAATTAAATTTTCCTATCAGAATGAAAATGATTTACCTTGCAATATTTTCAAGAGGTGAGTAGAAAAATATTCTTTAAACAAAGATAATGTAAAACCCCTAACATTCTATCTGCAGGATGAGGTGCGGGTAAATTTTATGAAGGTCTGGAAATTTTTTTCTACCCCAACTTTAAAGATAACTTCTCTTTTTTTTTCTGTTGAATATTAACGTTTATTGAAAAAAATGGACCAGAAGAATCTCCCTCTCCCTTTTAGTCCCTTTTCCTGTGGACCTTTTCAGTCGAGAAGAAAGACATTTCTGCCCTAATAAAACAAAATTTAGAGATCCCTCCAATTGGATTTGTCCCCCCATTATTTTGTTTGGAAAAACATCTAAAAATGCTAAATCCCAAAAAGCAATTGGTTTTTAGACTTTGGGCATTGTTCCCAATCTGTAAATATTCAAAAAAAAGGGGGCATACAACTAGGTTATTGCAAATGGGTGTCTATTAATGGCTGATTTTTTGGTGTTTAGATTTCCCAAAAGGGGTAAAACTTTCAATTGATCTTGTTTTTTCGTAACAGTTGGGGAGGACGTAATCACAATAGCACCCGCAAAAGCAAAACGCGTGGATGGGAGGCCCCCATCCGTGCTGAGCCAGTGTGAATTTTCTAAGTTAATATCCAGGGGATTGGGGAAAACTGAAACCCAACACGCATGGAAACAAAAGGGAAACCATAGTCAGCCCCCTGTCTAGGAATGAAATGAGTTTTCGGGGAGGGCAGTATAACCCCCCGGTCGCCCCCCACCCCTAAATCACACTGATTTTTGAGTCAATATAGGAGGCGCAGCTAATTCCAAATGACTTACCCAAACAGTGGATGGAAGATGTAGTGAAAGTGTTATTTTAAAAATCTCTTTTTAGAATATAGGTAGTTTTTAATTTAACCATTCGGGGACCAACGGACCAGTCGGAAGTCAATCTGGACTAAAATGGACGGTATTGTGTTCAAACCTGACCATTTTAGTACTTCAAAGAAGTTCCAAGTATATTGTTTGCCATTTAATTTTTTTTTTTTAAATTATTATTTTTATTTTATTATTTTTTTTCATTATTACTGTTGCTTGTATGGGTGCCAATTTTAAAGTTTCCAAAATACTTTCTTTGTCTGTGTTATATCACGTGTAACCCCGCCCCAAATTTAAATTGTGTTAACTCAAAGGAGGAATTGTACCGCAGATTTTGGCACTCAGTTTTCTTTTTAACATTTCAGCCAAAAAAACTCAAAGATGGGAGTTTAGTGTTTTAAACCCCCCTTTATGGGGGTCCCCGCGGAGGGTCACAAACAAAGTTGGGGGTTAAGAGTTTCAAAGCCGAGTGCAGAGTACGTGGGGTTTTAACACTGGTTACAATGGGAAAAAATGAAAAGCACATGCGATTGTTTCTTTTTTTCCCCCCCAAACTGTTTGATCACCTTTTTTTTGTGTTGAGATAAATGTTTTTTTCAACTGAAATAGTCAAACTACGCAGGTAATAAATTGAGATTGAGATGAATGAGTCAGGAAAATAGAGCTGATCGTCCTTTCAGTGAGAACAGTAAATTTATAAATCAAAAAGTTTAGGGTATAGTTTGAAAGCCAACTACTCATGTATATTGGGCAATAACTACTAACTATTGTCTTACTGTGAGAACTGTGCCTCTGGGTACCATTGATTAATGCAAATGAATTTGTCTCCCTTAAATTTCACTTCAGTGCACTACATATAATATTCCTTCTCATGATAATTTTCAGATCATGGTACAAAATGAATGTAAAAATTTTCCCAAAAGCCCTATGTTAGCAATATTGTGTATGTAGATCTGATTGATTTGATCCAAAATTTTTTACTGACTAATAGATGGAATTTGATTTATCTTTTATACTTATTTTTGTCCACAGGCCACATTAGTTTTTTTTTTCCCCCAATAAAACCCTTTTTAGAATCACTCTGATGTTTTAAATCTGTTTGTTAAGGGTACCAGATATAATTATCGCCTCCCCAATAATTGTGTTTAAAGGAATATATAGTTACCGAAAAACAATGTGCTAATAAATTATTGAAGGGAAATTTTTAATTTTAAGAAATGGGCAAAGAAATCTGGAAAATGAGAGGAAATTCAGTCCATCAAGCCCATTTTTTATTTAAATAGCTAAGCTGCCCCAGTTCGCCCGGTTCTTCTTAATGGTGCGGTCTCCACCCCCCGTTTCGAATCCTGGTTTTATCAAAATCACCCCCCCTTAATTTCACTGATGCCCCGAGTATGAGATTCATTTTTTAACCCAAAAAAAAAGGGTATAAACAAAAAAGGAAGTTGATCGAAAAAAGTGTGTCAGATAAACTAAAAGCCAAGTTAAAAAAGTCGAAAAGTCCCCCAAAAAAAAAGTTGCCGAATTCAAGTCAGAAAAGGTGGTCGGCCCAAAGCTATGTCATAGAAAGTTTTTAAAAAAATAGGCATAGGGGGAAAAAAGCACCAATTAAACCGTTTCAATTTCCACTATAATAAAAGAATTTTTTTTGGGCTTAAAGAGAACCTCATAAACCATCTTAAATAGTTTAATTTCATTTCTCAAATTCATGAATAAAGTAAGAAATGTTTTTTGTTTTGTTTTGACTTCTATGGTGTATGTGGTGAATCATAGGGCTTGTTATTAAAATGAAATGGTAGCGGGGGATTGGCCTAAAAGATGCTTATTAATTTAAAAACCTTTGATAAATTTTTAGCAGAACTTTTTCTTCAAAAAACAACCCCCACCCTGTCCTTACTTTTTTTCTCCAAATACCCAATGCCACCACCCTGTAAAGAGTGCCATCTGTGTTTTAAAAGTTTGATTTTTAAAAAACTTTAAGGAAATTAAATTTTCTTATAGGGGGTTTTAAATTCATCCATCACCCTTTCCAGGGGCCCGCCCCCGAAAGGCACAGCCAAAAGGAAAACGGAAACCGCCCCAAACAAAAGGCGCCCCGGCCTCACAGTTTAATTATTAACAAACGTTAAAATGAAGAATTTTTACTGTAAAATAAATAAACATTTTTTCTGCGCCCAAAAATGATATTATCCATTATAAAGGGGTCGGTTGTAAATTTAAATGTGAAAGTTTACAGTGGGAAATTTTAAATAAGTACAAAATTCTTGAAATTTGAGGGACTGATTATACGTTAGCCGTTGGTGAAATTTTTTTCTGAACCAGGGAAAAAGGGCCCAGCGTTTGCGTGAGCAGTTCAATAGAAGAGGCGGCAGCGGGGTTTACCCGGTAATTTTTTCCAATCAGCGCTGAGAGCTTGACCCCCCCCTAAAAAGGGATAAAAACTCAAAGGGTGCAGGAGGTCGGGAAAAAAGATGATCCAAGGGAAAAACCCCCCAGGAGCAGCAAAGAAGGAAGAAGGTAAGGAGAAACAATGCTAAAGAAGTTTGGGATTTTAGAATTTTGCCCCATTCTGTGTCCATTATATTGTTCGGAAATTTAAAACCGGACCAAAAATATGCATTGGTTTGCGTAGAAAAAAATCGCATCACGGATGTGGATCAAAAAAAGGGAAACCCACTGGAACAGTACCACTCCCCAAGTGGGCCAAAGTTTGCAAAAAAACCCGAACTTTTGCCGGTTTTATAGTGTGAAAATGGGGTTTTTTACACCTTTGGATACATCAATTTTAAAGGTGGGGGTTTTAAAACTTTGGGACCCCCCCGGCTTCGGGTTTTGTTTAAGATTAAACAGTGAGAAAATAATAAATGATCCTTTAATTAGCGGGTATTTTTTCCTCTTTTTTTTAACCCGGCCAAAGGTTTTACATTTAGGGGAGACATTTGAAACATTTCTTTTTTGCATACTTTAAAACAACCTTTTTTTGTTTTCAATATATTTTCCCTTTTATCGGGGCCCAGTTTCTTCAATTTTTAAAACTAATTAAAAAAAAGCGAACCCAGGAAAAAACACAAACCGAAAGATGAAAACATTTGGCAACCCACTAATTTAGAAAACCACACCATTATCCAACCTTTATAAACTCGCGGGCCCGGGGGTCTGGCCCCAATCCCACCCAAACCAGGGCAAGGAGGAAAAAACCCGGCCAGCCCCCCGTTTAGTAAATAATTTTTAAGTAATCCTCGCTTTTGGTTCAATTTTCGATTCATTTCGGATTTATATGTAAGTTTTTCAAATATTAAGATTTTTGCTGTTTGGGGGTTCCCGCTAAATTCTTTACCCTTTTCCTTCCCATTTGGGTTTTATTGTTTTCCAAGGGGCCAAGGAGGGTGAGAAGTAACCAACAGAATGCAGTTAATTTCCCTGGGGTTTGAAGGTTCGGGGATGGAGCGTTGGGTTTCCCCAATTGAACCAGGAAGTTCGCCTCACCCATTAATAACTGTGTGGTTAACTTTTTGTGCCTTTGATTCATCTTTTGTTTCCCCTTCATTATGGCTCCAAATCATCTGCTCTTGCTACCTTCAGAGGCTATGATTGTTTTTTTTAAAAAAGTGGGAAAGGGAAAAAAGATTAGGGCCGAGTGCCCTTTTTAAAAGGGGAAAAAGAGTTGAAATGGATGGGCAGTAGTCGGGATGGAATCTGCTTTAGGTTTTGGGATTGAAGAAGAAAGTGGGGGAAAATCACCTAAGGCTCCTTTAGAAGAGCTTGTAAGGTTGTCCTTTGTTGGGGTAAAATTAAACTCACGTATTGGACAAACAGGGGCTTGGGTGAGAAAACCATATAATTTTCTACTTAAATTTAGTACAATGGCCAGGCACTGTCCAAAATTTACATAAAATTTTTCTTGATTTTGTTTATTTGGGGGCCCTGTCATCGAAGGGTGAAACATTATTCGGAGACACTAATCTTTTAAAATAATATTTGGGTTTTATTTTTATATAAAAGTGTGTTTACTTCATAACAATGAATTTTCCCCAAATCTAAGAGAATACAAAGGGTTTAGCTGAAAAACTGGGGGAATATTTATAAACAGTGGGGGAGAGTTTAAAAGGGCTTAAAATATATAAAAAAACCCAAAACAAAATATGGTTTCTTTCAGATTTTACCATAAAGGGGTTCTGGAAAGAAAACCCCCCCGGTGAGGGGGATATTTGGTTTAATTAGAGAACTGGAAATATAGAATGAAAATCAAAAAATAGAAAAATGAAAATACATTTTTCCCATATAACTGCTTTTATGAAATTAAAATTTCTAAAAAAAATTTTTTTCTTTTTCAAATTTTCCAAAAGCCAGAATCGGGGAAAATTAAGTTCCAATTCCCCCAGGCCCAATTAGAAAAAATGAATGGAAAAAACCTGTGAACAGTGGGCCCCCAGGACGAAGTTAAAGACCCCCATGTTAGACTAGGGATTGTAAAAAAAAAAGCGGTTTTCCCTGTTAAAAACAGGAGGGCAAAATGGGCCACTGCTAAAACCCCTTTCCATTATAACGGGTGAATCGGCCTGATAGAACAAGATATTTTTTTAAAACAATTCCTAACTAATGCAGATTTTCCAATACCATCAGCCCAAAGTCTAACGAGGTTAATTTGAATTGATTCATTCAAAGAAAGGATGGATTTTTTGCACTTTTAAAATTTATGTAAGGGTTTTGACTTTAGTGTATGTTATGGTTTGTTGTTTTTTTTTAAAATTATTTTCTAGTATGTATTTTCTGTTTTTTTGAAATTATGCATTGCCCTTTAAATGTATTTGTGCGGGCCCCCCACCCCTTTATCTGAGGCAGAGAGAAAATTCAGCTAGTGAGATCTGAGGATGAGGGAAGGATTTTGGAACACGGGACTGTGACTTTTAGGGTTGGGAAATTAGGGCAGGGGGGGCTGACCCTGTTTTTGAACCAAATAGAGACGAAAGAAATGAGCATAATGGAAAAAAAAAGGGAAAAAGAATAATGAAAAAAATCATGTGTATTTTTGGGAGGGGGTGAAGTTAAAAGGTTTTCAAAAAAGAAAAGGAAGATTTTTTAAGGATTTTTTTGAATTTGAATTTTTTCAATTTCATAAAATTGAAAACAAACGGGGTTTGAAGTTCAAAAGTTAAAATCGGTCTAGTAATATCATAGTGGATGCCCCAAAAACAGTACAAAAAAACTGAAATTAAAAAAAAAAAGAGGAATGAACCAGAATGAAAAATCAATGGATTTTTAAAATACTGTAATTGTTCTGTTAAAAAAGACTGTTTTTTAGTGGATAGGTTGAAATTTGTAATGGGTAATCCGGCACAAGTACAGTAGAGCCCCCTTTAACCCCAACCCCCCTAATCCAACAGGACTGGGGAAAAAAAAAAATTTTTTAAAAAATTTTGAACGGGGAAAAGTAAAAAACAATTTTTTCGTTTTCAATGTTTAATGTATATTTAAAAACCTGCCTTTTTTAAATTTAACCAAATAAAACCCAAAAAACACCCTTTTTACTTAAATTAAACAAGTTCAATTTACTCACATATGAAGAATCCAGTTCGAAAAGGTTTTACACAAAACAAAAAAGCGCCTTTTCTAAGAGATGAAGCAGTGATTTTCTTCGAAAACAACAAAAAGGGGGTTTAAAAGGGTTTTGCCAACGCCGGAAACATAAATCTTTTGGGGGGTATGGGGTTGTTGGAAAAAAGGAGACGGGCACTGGCTGGGGCGGTGGGGAACAACATCATGGGCCCCGCCCCCCCTCCTCATGTCGTCGGCCAGATCGCTGGCCCCTGACACCGAAAAGATTTTTGGTGGAATGCAAAGTTCAGTCCGTCTATCTGCGTTGAAAACTTGTTGGGGTGGGGGGGAAGAAATGATGATTTGAACTCCTAAGGGTATCAAAAGCCCTTGTCCACTGAATTTTTCCCCCATTATTGTAAGCGCCGATTCCGGTCTTTTTTTCCATGGGTCTAAGAAATACAACCAGAAAATGACAAAAATCCATGAGCTTGTTCAATTGAACCCCTTTTCTTGAATTAGAGGGCCAGTGATGGGGATTTTTCTGTCTTTCTTGGGGAAACCCATAAGATAATCCCTTTCCAATTTTTCTAAGAAGACATTTCATCTTTGCTTTTTTCAACGTTTTTCACTTGTGGTAGCAAAACTGCTAAATTTTTCCCTTGTTTTTTTCCAGAAAGAAATTGTTGCTATCCCCCCAAATTCCTTAAACTGAGTTGAAATTTTCACCTTTTTCCTTTTTTAAACATTTCCAGTTTTTCTTTAATGAAAATTATGTTTGTTTTTTTTGCCATTGTTAAAAAAAGGGGAAAAGAAGTGTCCCACCACACCCACTACAAGGATCACAAACACGGGGAACCGCGTTACCAACAAATTCCCAAAAAACCCTCACCAGCAGCAGGGTGGCACACTGACTCAGGATATAGTTTGGGCGGAGACAAGAGGAATGTAGGTTAGGGGGGTCTGGCACGCCCTTCCGCTTTACCCCCCATCATATCGATTTTACCTCCATCAAGCCACTCAGTGGAAAATTGAAGGTACTGGAATAAGAAATTTCGCCCTTTAATTTTAAATCAGGGCGTTTTCCCCCCAAAAAGCCAATATTGGGGATTATTGAAAAAATTTTGCCTAATCATTTCCTAACCCAAATTTTTCCCCAAATTGTTGATTAGCAGGACTCACTTGAATAGATAGATAGATATTTTATTAACCCCGGGGGAAATTACATTTAGTATTCAATAGTACTGAACAAATAAAAATTGTCAATGTAGCAGAAAGTTACCTTGGTTTAAAGGTGTTAATGGGATCGGGAATAAAAATTTGATGGGGGGGATGATGTCCCCCAGTCTCAAAATGAAGGGACAAAGGGGATTTAAAAAGTCCCTGGAATGCTGAAGTTTGATTAATGGTGGTTTTCAAAAGTTATATTAGATTCTGTTATTCCTTTTGATGTTTGTTACTTCTTTTAAGTTTTTTTTGAAAATTATATAGTATTGAGATGAGATAGGTTAACTGGTAAAAGGGGGGGTGGCTATCTTATAAAAATGGCTTAGGAATGGTAAAAGAAAGGAAAATTGGGAAGACTTGCCTAGAAGGTTTGATATGAAGGAGAAGAAACAGAGTTAACTTTTAAACCTTTGGAGATGCTGTCACTGAGATATTGACAGATATAAATAAAATTTTTAAAAAATAGTGGGGGAAGATTTTCCCAAATAGCTGATTGTGGGTAATTTAGGACAGATAAAATGGATTGGGTTGAAGTTTTTTTTAGATATGTGAAACATCGTTTTTAAATGATGGAAAGGAAAAGATTTGTATAACAATCAATCAAACTAATCCCCCTTAATCTCCTTTTTAGTTAGCAGGAAATTGGCGGGAATTATGGGGAGGGAAGGTTATGGTACACCTAGTGTGATCTTTTTTAAAATTAGTTAGATTTGGGAAAAAAATTGCAAAAATAAGTGGGGGTTTAAAAGGGGAAATTTGCCAAATCAATTGGGAAATATTTAGGAAAAATAGAAAAAATTAAAAATCAAGTCTGAAGATAATTTGAAATAATAAAAAGATATGCGGTGTTGTATTTAATTTGGGATTAAAGCAATACCTAAAAAATAAGGGTGTTGGGAGAAAGGTGTTTATGGTGGAAGACCCCTTTAAAAGCAATATAAAGAATTGGGGCATGGTCAATGAAGATTAACAATCTTGGAAAAAAGGGGAAAAATGGCAAATTCAAAAGTAGGTTCAGGAAGGTAGATATATTGTATTGAAAATAGAAGGTGAAATTAGAAAAAACACATCAAATAAAGAATTTGTAATAGTGTTTTTTTTCAATAGAAAAAATTTTTTTTAAAGTTGTGAAAAAAGGGCTTTTTTAAAAATTGTATAAGTTTGGAGTTGAGGTAATGATAATTTTTTTAATGAGTTTTTATTTGATAGACAACGTTTGAGTGGGATCCAGATAAAAAATTTTAAAGTAGAAAAAGGGAATCCAGAAGGCATGTTTAAAACCCCCTTTCTTTATATATAATGCCACCCTGGCTGTTTTTTGTCTGTCCAGGATTTTAAATCACTTGTAGCTTGCAAACCATTTGACCATTGACTGAAATTTCTGCATATACTATGTGAATCACTATTTGCGTTGGGGTAATGATTGACCCCCAAGGTTTTTCCTCTTTTTTTTTTATTTTTTTGTGAATGCTCCCAGAGCACCGCTGCCCTCGTTTTATTCTCCACCTCCCTGCACTTCCCCCCCCATCTTGCTTTAAACCCGCCCAAGAATAATTTAGTGCCAACTTGTGAATAATTAAAGAAATGACCCCCCGGTTGAAAATAAACTCTAACTTAATAGTTTTTTCGAAAAAATGCCCGAAAAAAAGAAGCAGGGCCGCTAGGGGGGGAAAGGGGGAAAAGCTGCCGGGCCGACATCAGCTTCTGAGCAAAAAGCTAAAAAGAAAGAAAGAGGATGAAAACTATGAATGTTGTTAATGTATTACTGCACGATCGCCCCGTGCACTGTTACTGGTTGTTTAAAATTATGATAAAAAGATAAATAAAATGATAGTAGAAAATTTATTATATGTTGATGATGGGGGTTTTTTATAGGGAGGGGAATTTTTAAAATTCAAAAAATGTTTAGGGAAATAAAAAAAAGGGAAGGAAAAAAATGGGGGTTTAAATTTAGTGGCAAAATACAAGTTGATTCGCCCTTAAAAGGAAATGAAAAATTCAAAACAAATTTTAAATATATGGTAAAAAACTGGAAAAAATCAGTAGTTAATTTTAGGGGTATAATGGAGAGAAAATTGATTAAGGCTACAAGTAAAATAAAGAAAATTAAAAAGCAATGATATACTGATGTCTAAATAGATAAGATTGGGGGGAAAAGAAAAACCTTATTATCTATATATAAGCTAAGGGGGGAATTCAGCCTATAATAATTTCTTTCAAAAAAAAAGATAAAAGTGGTATTTTTTTTCCTAGGGAACATATAAGTACGGGGGCCCAAAAAAAGTTTTAGTGAAAGTATTTAGTTGTATGAAATTAAATTAAAAAATTGGGGCCCCTTTTTAATTTTTGTGATTTGAATGCATGTAACTGCTCAATACTGATTCTTTAAAAAACCCCAAAATTTGGTTGGGTTTTTCATTAAGCCTTATAGACAGGTGTGTCCAATCATGAGAAAAGTATTTTAAAGGGGTCAATTGCAAGTTGTGCTTCCTTTGACTCTCCTCAAGAGTGACAAACGGGGTCCTCAAAGCAAACCCCAAAGATCTAAAAACAAAAAATTGTTCAGTATCATGGTTTTTGGGAAAAAGGTAAAAGTATCCCCCAGGGTTTAAACTGTCCGCAACTGTAAGGGGTTAATGGGGAAAAGGAAGGCCACAAAAGTTTCTGTTAAACCAAGTCGGGAGGCCAAAAAAAATATGCACGGATTGTGAGAAAGGTTCAGACAACCCACAGATCCCCCCAAAGAGAAGAAATCTTGGAGATGGTGTATCTGTACATGTTTTTACAATTCATCGCAAGCATAAAGAACATCTGTTGGAGGGTGATGAGAAGGAAGCCCCTGCACCCCAAAAAGAGCGCTTGTTTTATGTGTCACAAAAACAACATTGAAGAAAAGATTGGGGCAGCCACCCGGATTGTATCCCCAAAGTTTTTTTTTAAAAAATACAGAGCACTAAGGCCAAAAACCGGGCCAAAACAAGACTAAAAAACAAAGGAAAAGGGGAGGTTTTTTGGGGGGGACAGGAAGGAGGTCGAGGATCTGGCGGGTCTCCACCATTGGCCGGGGGCCGAGGTGACATCAGAGGGGCTGGGCGGGTGGGGACTTCCATTTGGCCTGTCCCCGGGATGCAGGGGATCCAGGAAAAACCCCGGGATGGACAGGCAAGGGAGAAAAGAGCCGTGCACTCTGCCACCCCCCCCTCAACTCCTTCACTGCCCTTTAGTGCCCCCATGCCCCGGGAAAGGCCCCCCTTAGCCCAACCCGGGGGTCGGGCTTCTTTCCGAGGGCGGGAACCCGGGAAGAGATCAGCGTTGGAGAGCCCCCGAAAGATAAAAATTTGGCTGCAGGTCAAGAAACACGGGTGAAGGGTTCGACTCCCGGGGGGGGCCCCCGGGGGTGAACCGTAAGGGGGAATTCCCCCCAAAGGTATCCCAGCTGATAATGTTTAATGCGAGCCCCCCTTAACCCAATACCTTTGTCCAAAGCCGCTAGGAAATGATGGGGGGCTCCACACCATCCGCTTTCACACGGGGCCAGGCCTGTGTCCCGGGCCCGCCCCAGGGATGGGAAAGAAAATTGGTGCCATCAAAAAAGGTGGGGTAAGGGGCCTCTTTGTCACTAAATGGGTGTTTTTCAGTCCATACCACAATGTTGGGCCCTTTTTTGTTAACCTAGGCGCCCCCCTCCCGGGTCAAACTGTACCGCAACCGAAAGGTTGACTTGCCGCTTTTCGGACGGGCCATTTAGAATGGCATCAATTTTGACACTGTGGCCCTCTTTCCCCCCACCAGGGGAGCCTTAAAAATTTGGGCCCCAACGGGGAAGCTTTTTTGGGAAACGAGCCCCCTCAAGGGGTCCAATAAAAGCTTGGACATGCTGTGGGTGTTCCTTCCATGGTGGGAAAAGGACCACGCCCTCCCGGTAGGCACACTGTATGGTTATGAGGCAAACACTTTGTCCACCAGGCGCTGAAAAGGTTTCTGGGGCCCGGGAACCAAATGGAAAGGAAAATCGCCAGGTCCCCAGGGGACAAACGGTTTTTTTCCCCTTTTGGAGTCCGTAAAAGGGAAACCCGCCAGTACCCTTCCTGCGTGGGGGGTATTGAGCCCGTCCCAAACCTTCCCCAGGAGGGCCCCCGCGGGTTGATAAGCATCAAATTGAGATTGATTGGGGGAAATCTTTCAGAACCCCCAACTCCGTCACACCGGAGCACAATGGGCTGGACCAGGGACTATAACTTTCCCAATCAACCTATTTCCGTGCCTTTTATCCAAATCCCTTCAGCCTTTTTTGCCTCGGAAGAGCACGGGGGCTCGGGGAAAAAACCCCGGCTCTGCCGATGTTTTGCTAATCAGAAAGGGCCTTCCGGGGGTTCTATGACACCTCCCCGGTCCGGGTAACTGTTTGCTCCTGCCGCTGTCTGGGACTTAAGTCCGGGCCGGGGAAAGGGCGGGTGTGTGGCGAGGAGCGGGCTGGGGGAGGGGGGGTCCCCCGTCCTTCCACGGGTTTTAGAGGTTCAAAAGATAAACCCCCTTTCCAAGTTGGGGTTTACTACCAAATAGCACCAGTCCCTTCCCCCTTTAAGGGGGCCTGCCAGTGGGCAAGCAATTTAGAGTGGGGGTAGGCACTAGGACCATGACCCATCTCCTGGGGGGAAATCCAAAAAAGGCGGGGGAGTCGGCCCGCGCTTGAGCCCCCCCATGTGACTTTTTAAAGGGAAAGGGAATTTTTCCCCAAAACTATCCGAAGCTATATTCCCAAAGTTTGTGGAGGGGGAAAACTCTTTTCCCAGCCTTTTTTCAAAATATCTAATATGCCCAGGGTTTTCGCCCGATAGTAGTTCAAAAAGGGGGGAACCCCGTGGAGGCTTGGGATTCCCCAAGGCAAAAAGGGCCGGGGGGGAGCTGATCCGTTCCTTCCATCCCCCCTGACCACCCCTGCAGCATTTGGGAGGTTTTTTAAACCTCTCTACTAATCCCTTTGAGGATGATACACCGAGGTTAAATGCTTTATTTTTTTGTAATCTGGCGTCTCCTTGAAGTCTGAAGGGGTCCCCCGGTCTTTAAGACTTTTTTGGGGTCCCCCCCGCTTTTTATAATTCCCGGGGGCTTTTGAGGGAGGGTGGAAGGAAAGTTCGGTGGGGAATCCACAGGACAAAATGCTTGTGTCCCCGGGGTGAGGGCTCCCGGGGGCCCACCCCGGTCGCCCCCATTCTGTGGGAAGGGGCGCCCAAACAGTGGGGAAAAGGAATGAGAGGAACGGGCCCTCCCAGGAATTTGTGCTTTAACTGGCAGGGGAAAAAAAATTTTTTCCTCCCCCATTTAACCTGGCAGGGAAAAAAGGGGCGTCCCCCAGGTTTTTGGTGCCCAGGTGGCCACCTAGGAGGGGGGGTGTGCTAGCTCCAGACCTCCGCCCCAGGTAGCGGGACGCAGCAGCCCCCCCCGCTCCGCCCATTGCTTGCAAGGGAAAAAAGGTCAATTGAAAAGTAGGGGCCCCTTTGGATCGCTGATTAGTCGCGGCCTTTAAAGGGCCACTGATTTTAAAACTTAGGGGGTACCCCCATTGTCCTCTAAAAGTGCCGGGGGTTTTTTAAATTTGGAACCCAACACGGAGAGGGGCGCGCCACCCAATGGGCGGGTTTCCCCCCCCCCGGGGGTGGTGGATGCGGTTAGCCCGCGCCCCGGGTGCCCGCAGTCAGGGGGACGGGGCCGCCTCTGCCGGGGTGATTACACGGGGGGGAGGCGCGGGGCGGGGTTTTTCCCCTCAGGCCCCAAAATTAACCCCCGGGTGGTATGTGTCTCACGCGATTTTAGACCAGTCCCCCTTTGTATCACGGGTGGGGGATCAGGTGGGGGCACGGGGAGCTTAAACTGACCCTCCGAAGATACAAAGCGGGGGGACTTCCGGGATGTCTCCGGGGACCCAGGTTATACCCCGGTCAAAATTCCACTTTCGGGTTTGAAAAAGGGCGGGAAAAATTAAATGTTGCGCCGAGTCAAAAACCCGGCCCGGTCCGTTTGGCGATCACCCGGAGTGGGACGCCAACGGATTGGGCAAAACCCCAACCTCCTACCTCCACCGCACCTCCTTGCCTCCGGGTTTTTTCCCCCCCCGGGGGCCAAACCCGGGGTTATTAAGGGGGGGCTGGTCTTGGGCGATCCCCCTGAGTTTGACATGAGGGCGGCCCCGTCCCCCAGAGTGGGGCCCCTTCGCCCCAAAGCTCATGAGCTCAGCATTTCTTGAACCCCGGCCCAAAACCGGCGGGGGGCCACGGGAGCGCCCAGGAGCAGATGGCTACCTGCTCTATTTGGGAGGCGTGGGTTTTTAAATGGCGAGCCAATGCCCCCCTTGCCCATAAGGGCCAGGTTTTTTTGTTGGTTGGCGTGGGTAACCTCCCTGTTTTTTTTTCCCGCCCGTCTGGGGCACCCCCAGGTGGTAAAAGGGGGGTTTGGTTTAAGGGGGGCAGGCCTCCCCCCAAGAGAGATTTGAGTCCCCTTTTCCCCCCCTCCAGGGCCCCTTGGAGCCCCACCCGCAAACCCCGGCCACCCAGATGGGTAGAAGTGCCGGGGGCGGGGCCCCAGGTACGCCAACCAGGGACCCTCCCCCCTGAATACTCGGGCCCGACGCCCCACCTGGGGATTTGCAGGTCCTGTCCCCTCCTGGGGCTTTCCATCGGACTCCCACTGTCACAAGAAGAGAATTTAAGATAAAAAGTTGGGGGAGCCACCTTAATTGTGGGATCCTGGCTGCAAAAACTTTTTTAAAAAATACAGAGCACCTAAAACGGTCCAAAAAAAGACTAAAGAAACAAAGGAAAAGGGGGAGGTTTTAAAGGGGGGGACAGGAAGTAAGGGGCGATGGATCTGGGACGGGTCTTCCCCCATTTGGTCGGGCCGGGGGGAATCGGGGGGGCTGGGGCTTTTGGCCACCCTGGCTCAGTCCCGGGAAATGATCAGGGGTCCAGGTAAACCCCCGGGGTGGTTACAGGCAAGGAAAAAAAGCAGGGACTTCCCCCCCCCGCATGCCTCCAACTGCCTTCATCCCAAACCCTTGGCCTCCCAGCGACGGTGAAATGAAAAAGCCTTTGAAAACCAGATTCAGTTTGGAAAAAAGTGCTTTGGGCTCATGAGACAAAATTGGGTTTTTTGGCTTTCAAAAAATGGTTTGCATAAAGGGAAAAACACGCAGTCCGAAAAAACACCTGCTACCCCCTCAAAATTTGGGGTTCCCTATGCTGTGTGGCTAGTTAGGGGCTGGGAACCCCTTTTTAAAGTAGGGTGGGTGAATTCAACCCAATATTTAAATTTCAGGATAATGTTCAAACATCAGTCCAAAGTTGGTATGCAAGAGATTGGGTATTCCAACAAGACAATGACCCCAAAACAGTTTGAAGTCTCAAATGCATTCAGGGAGAGGGGGGAATAAATGTTTGGGAAGTGTCACGGGCCCCTTTACGAAAAAACATCAAAAACTATGATGATTTTAAAGGCTGTCCCCTTTTGGGAGCCATCAAATTTAACTGAACTCGGAGATTTTGTATGGAAGTTTCAAAAATATCCATCCAGAATCCAGGCCCCCACAAAGACTATAAAGGGTTAGAGGCTTTAATTTGCAAAAAGGGGGCTAAACAATATTGATATAATATCTCGTTGGGGGCCCAAATTTTTTCACCTGTCTAATTTTTTATGATGCATATTTTATATTTTTTTTAATCCAAAAACTTAACGTACTGGAAATACTACTCTTCTATAAGGATGTCAAAATTGGGTTGTTTTCTTTGAAAGCTCAGCCAAGATAAAAAAAATCCAAAAAATTTAGAGGGGGTTTCCAAACTTTTTTATTTGTTATATATAGGTTTTTAAGATCAAAATTTGATTATGAAAAATAGCATATGGATCAGCATCTATTCCCAATTTTAAAAACTGGATGTTTTTCGAGTGGGCTTTGAAGTTGTTGGGGCGGTTTTTAACTTCCTCTGGTACAAAGAGCAAAAAGCCATTAAAGTTAAAGATTTCAGCCCTTTTTAAAGTATTAAATAAAAGGGATAAGACTGATCCCTTTGGGTTTAATGTATTGAGACTGTTGAGTAGAAACAGTAGAACATGTATTTTTTTGGGGGGGAAGAAAAAATTTCAACAAGCTAACATTTTTAAAACCGGGGAAAGGGAAATTGACACTATAACAATTATTAAGGAGGAAATTAGTTAACGTTATAGATCCATTTTCTTTTTAATAGCTATAAGGGGTTTTGAAATTAATTGGGGATATAGGTGTTTAAGTCATTGTTTTTTTGTTTTTTTTTTTTTCTGGTCCCTCCCGTCCAGTAGGGGGGGTAATGCACCTGTTGGATTCCAACCGCCATTAAATAAAAAAAGAAGAAGATTCAGCCAGTGGAAATTTATTTGTCTGGGGTTCTTTGAATGCTGTTTTTTTTGGGTTCTCCTGGTTTTTCGGGTCTTTTTCTTTAGGATTTTGGGGGTTTCTGTTGGGCCTGTAGTAACCCTTCCTGTTTTTTCCCTTTTAACTTCCTTGCAATTACTTTTTTTTTTGAGAATAAATCCTAATTTTAAAAGATTGTTTCTTTTCCCCAAATAAGCCATTCATCCCCTTGTTGTGGGCTTTTGCAATATTATGGGCTTTTTTGTGATTTTTGCCAGCTTTCAGGTTTGGGCCTACTAGGCCAGAAGCCTGCACCACATTGTGGGACTAGCTGAACTTGGGGTGAGGCTGGTTGGGGTGTGGATCTGCTTTTTAGTCCTTTTTGGATTCCTCACACCCTTTGATAGTCTGAGACTCCAACACGTAGTAGGTATGGGAGAAATTACTGTGCAAAATTTTCTTTTGGTGTTTTATATACTTCTAGCTAATGATAAGTTGAGAAATGAAAGTGTCACTTTGGTTGTGAATATTTTTAGCAAGATAAAAGTCCAAAGCATACATTATATTTGTGGGCCTTTCTTATTATGAATTTGGTTTACTGCCTATGGATTGTAAGACTAAAAGCCTTTGGATTTTATGTCTTGAATTTGTTCTTTATCCAAATACTTTACAGACACTTTGGTACATTTTTAATGCATAGATGCCACAGAAAATTTATTTGTTTGTTATTTCCATTCATTCAAATGGAAATTAAATTTTTGCTTCAAGTATTTAATTAAAACATCCTATGGGATGTTTTGAAATGGAAATAATTATATTTTTTAAAATTAGGAACTTCTAAAAATAAAGGGGCCAAATTGCTAAATGGAAAGAGCAAACGGGAAAAAGAACTCTTGTTTGGCCGGAGGAAACGAAGCGTGAGTCTAGTCGCCCTGCGGGAAAAACCTCGTGACAAAATAAAATTGTTTTTTTACCTACAGGCTCTTTCATGTTCTCTTATTTTTTTCCTTTTATTCCAGAAGGCAGTTAGGGGCTCTTAACTTAAAAAAGTAATTATTTGACCGTAGAGGGCCCTAATGTTCAGATTTTTATTTTCATTTCCATTTTAGTTTTCCAACGATTGAATGCAAGTTCCTCTTTAAGATTTTTTTTATTTTTTTAAAGTTAAAAAAAATTAAATTTTTCCTAAAGGGCCCCTAAAATTTTTGTAAAAAATTATCATTAAAAAGAGGAGAAAAATGGAAAAAGGGTGTAATTGGGAAAAAAATTTTTGGCCAAAAACCAATAAAAACTGGACCATTTGGGAAAGGCCCGGGAAATTTACAAAATCCATTTGGGTAATGGGGAAAAAATTTTTTTTCCCAAAAGGGGAATTTTTCCAAAGCAAAAGGAAAGATGCCCACTGAAAAATCGGGGTGGGAAGCAAATTGGCAGAAAGGAATGTTTTGCAGGATGTAAAATGCAAAACACGAAGGGAAAACTTGAAAGTCCCGGCCCTTTGGGTTTCAAAGTGACCCGGATCTGCACCCCGGGGAAAACAAATTGACTAAAAGGGGGAAAAAAAAACCCAAAATGGAGATGGAATCGTCGAAATGAGAAAAGCAAGGGGTAAAAAAAAAAATTTTTAAAAAACCGAAATATTAAAAAAATTGAGAGAAAAAAATGAGAAAAAAGGTCAGTAGCCAGAAAAATCTGGCCAAATAAGCCAAAGTGGTCAATGAAAATGGAAAGGTTCTAGAATATGAATGCAAATAATAAATGGGTTTCCCTAAAAATCAGAAACTGGGGAACAGGAAATGCATACGTTTCCTTTATACCCGTGGTATTCAATGTCCCCCAACCCCTTTTCCCCCCCCCAAAAAAAAGGACAAAAAGGTGGAGGCCAAACGGAAATGGACAGCAGAAGTGTATTCCATTTTTTTAAATTTTTTTAGAAACCTACTAAATAATAAATAAATTAAAAATGAATTTCTTGGCCCCCCCAAACCCCCAAATGATACCTTTAGTGATTAAAAATAAATTCAAATCATGAGTGAAAATTTGGATATGAATATGTGGGTTTTTTGGGTAAAAATTTTTTTTAAAAAAATTTTTTAAATGAAACTTGAGTATTTTGAATGCTTCAGGAAATGTGTCCCCATTAAATTTTAAATGTTTTCCTTGTGCAATTGATTCTCTTTAAAAAATTCTTTTGTTATAAAACAATTATTTTACCTTTTTTTACAAAAAAAGTAAACAAAGTTTACTTAAAGAATTTTTTTAAATAGGTTTTCGAACCAGCTTTTTTATTCCCGTGATTTGTTTTAGTTTTTGGGTTTGAATTTAATTTTTTAGCAGCCTCTGTAAAGTGTTAACACTTTTTAAAAGTGTAAAAATCAAAACTACGGGAGCATCTAAGAAAATAAATCATTTTTAAGATTTCGGCCTAGTAAAAAAAAAAATTTTGGGGGAATCCTCTTTGACTTCGTTTGCCCACTTACTTTTTCTCTGTACATCTCCTTTTCCGACTAAATTTTGCTAGTGGTTTGTTTTTTGATCCTAAAAAATGAAAAACAAAAATAATCTGGAAAGTTAGTTATGCCCCCCAACAAACGGGGTAAACGCAGATGGCATTTTGTTTGAATCTTAAGATTTTCCCTGTTTAAAATTTAACCGGGAGAGCATTTTTTTACTTAAATCGGCCCTTTTGTTTCCCAGTTGAAACTGCCCTGCAATCTTTCCCAGGAAAGCTTTTCCTAAAAAGGGGGGCCTGTTGCCCCGGGCAGACGATACCCCCAGGACCCAGGAAAAAAGACTAAAGTATTTAAATTTTTTTTCTTCCCAAAACAGCCCCCAAACACCCAGTCCCGCAAAATTTAAATTAAATTTTTCCCCAACCCCCCATAAATTTATAGGTCTTGGTTTTTTTATGCTAAGGTGCTTCTTTTCCCCCCAATGACACCAGGGGGCCCCAGGTGGAGAATTCGGTTTTAATAAACCCAAAGTTTTTGGGATTTCCCCCTGATTTCCTAGTACCTTTGGGCGCTCCCAGGCCTTCACAGCACCCCCTGGTGGCCCCGGGGACCCAAAAGGGCTGGGGAAACCAAAAAAGGAAATCCCCTCCCCTGGGAAATTGGGCTTTTTTCACTGAATCTAGCTTTAGGGGGGGGTGCCCGAAAGGGGTGCCTCGCCCATCCTTTCTTAAGGGCGGCCCCCTCCCGGGGGATACATTTTACTGTCTCTGTGCCACAGATCCCAAAGGGGTTCGGATGAAGCCTTAAGAACACTTTTTTTTCCTAGGGGTTTTTTTTGCTTTCTGATGGTTCCCAAATAAAAAAATGTTCCTCTTGTGTTTAAATGTCCCTTTAATGGATTTTCCCAATGTGCTCTGCCTGTCAGTTACCCATTTCCGGGGCAGACAAAGGGTCCCCAAAAAGGGGGAAAAAAATCAGAAAAAAGTTTGGGAGGCATTAATTGTTTTTTTCTCTTTTCTGAAAAAAAACCAAATTTTTTCCTTTTTTTACAGATAAAACCCCCCCCCTATGCCTCATCCCCCTCCCCACCTTTATAATCCATGTTTTAATTTTTCGTTTTTTTTTTATATCTAAAGCTGGTTCAGTCCCAAAATGGTTTTTTCCCAAAAATTGGGAAAATCCCAAACAATTTTATCATTTAAATTGGGGAAAATTTCCCCGGGGTTGATGTTCCAGCGCCTTTTGTGAAATCAATTTCTTTAAAAAGGTA
>NW_024386472.1:0-10476 GCF_016835505.1 Polypterus senegalus
TTGTTCTCATTTGTTGAATTTCTTTGGATCTTGGCATGATGTCTAGCTTTTGAGATGCTTTTGGTCTACTTCTCTGTGTCAGGCAGCTCCTATTCAAGGGATTTCTTGATTGAAACAGGTGTGGCAGTAATCAGGCCTGGGGTGGCTACGGAAATTGAACTCAGGTGTGATACACCACAGTTAGGTTATTTTTAACAAGGGGGCAATTACTTTTTCACACAGGGCCATGTAGGTTTGGATTTTTTCTCCTAAATAATAAAACCATCATTTAAAAACTGCATTTTGTGTTTACTTGTGTTATATTTGACTAATGGTTAAATGTGTTTGATGATCAGAAACATTTTGTGTGACAAACATGCAAAAGAATAAGAAATCAGGAAGGGGGCAAATAGTTTTTCACACCACTGTAAATCTTTATTGTCATTGTCACTTTTGCAAAGTAACAATGAAATTGAAGGTGCTGTCGACTCATTGTGAGATATAATTATTAAAAAAAAACAAGAAAAGGAATAGTAATGAGCACATTAGAAATACTGTATATACAAATTACACGTGTCATATATATTGCAGTGGTTAAATGTACAAATTGCACTGGCTGACTTCAGGTCTATATTGCACATTTAGAGAATGATATGGAGCAGTTAATTCTGAGTTCAGGGTCATGATTGCTTTTGGATAAAAACTGTTTTTATGGCGGTTTCTCCTGGTTTTCATTGCTCTGTATGTCTTGCCTGATGGCAAAAGCTGGAAGAGGCAATGACCGGGATGTGATGAATCCTGTGAAATGTCTGTTACTTTTTTGTGGCATCAGGAGGTGTAGATTTGTTCCAGAGTGGGGAGGGTACAGCCAGTTGTTCTCTCCGCTGCCCTGATGACCCTGTGGAGTGCTTTCCTTTCTGAGGAAGTGCAACTGCCATACCACACACAGTCCGTAACGTGAGCACGCCTCGATGGAACAGTGATAGAAGGCAAGGAGCAGATTTTAGGGAGACAGTTCTTGTGAGGATTCTCAGAAAATACAGTCTCTTTTGCGCCTTCTTCAGCAGCTCCTTGGTGTTGGCGCTCCAGGTCAGCTCAATGCCCAGAAACATGAACACCGAGACCCTTTCCACACAGGCCCCGCCAATGATGAGTGGCTGGATGTCAGTTTTGTTTTTTGTAAAGTCAGTAACAAGCTCCTTTGTTTTTGTGGTGTTGAGGAGCAGGTTATTGACTCTGCACCACTCTGACAGCCGCTCCACCTCGTCCCAGACTTTATGATCTTGTTGCTATGGTGAGTGGGGACACATATGTGTAGAGGAGCGGGCTGATCATACAACCTCGCCATTAAGGTGTGGAGGTGTGGGGACCCAGCCTGAACCTCTGGGAGTGACCAGACAGGAAGTCCAACATCGGACTGCAGATCAGTGATGAAAGTCCCAGATCTGGCAGTTTGGACACCAGTCATTGTGGGAGGATGGTGTTAAACGCCGAGCTGAAGTCCACAAAGAGCAGTCTGATGTAACTCCCCTGCTGCTCCAGGTGGGTCAGGGCAGCATGATGGGCTGTGGCCACAACGTCCTCCATGGATCTCTTTGCTTTATAAGCAAATTGAAAAGGGTCCAGGTCTACTGGCAGACAGGCGATGACATGACTCCGCACCAGTTTCTCAAAGCACTTTATAATGACAGATGTGAGTGCCACTGGGCAGAAATCTTTCAGAGTGTTCGTGATGGATTTTTTTGGCAGCGGAACAATGATGGAGGACTTGAGGCAGGATGGGACAGTGACCTGGGACAAGGACTGGTTGAAAATCCTAGTGAAGATTCCGGACAGTTGATCCGCACAGTTTTTCAGCACCCATCCAGCCACCCCGTCAGGTTCTGCAGCCTTCCTCGGGTTCACCTTCCTCACCTCACACTCTTCCACCGTCGTGTGTTGCTGTTGTGAACAGGTGGCTGTGATGGAACTGCTGTTGGTGTCACCTCAAACGGGCAAAGAAGATATTCAGCTCCTCTGCCAGAGAAGCGCTCCCTCAGCGGCCAAGGAGTTGCTGGATTTGTAGCTAGTGATGGGCTGGACACCCTGCCACACCTGCCTGGTGTTGTTGCTCCTCAAATGGCCCTCTATCCTCCTTCTGTATACTCCCTTGGCCTCTCAGATGCCTCTCTTCAGGTTCGCTCTGGCTGCACTGTAGAGTGCCCCATCCCCAGACATTAAAGCAGTATTCCTGGCTTTCAGCAGACTCTGGACCTCCCTCGTCATCCAGGCCTGTTAGGATGAATCCTTATAGTCTGTCTCTGGTGACGCTTTCCGTACAGAACCTGATGTAATCCAGGACTGCTGTCGTATGGTTCTCCAGGTCCTGGTGATTGAAAACCTCCCAGTTGGTTCTCTGAAAGCAGCCCGCAACTGATGGGAGACCTCCTCGGGCCATGTGGTAACAGTCCTGGTCATACTGGAAGCTTGTCTCCTGAGGGGGCATATGCAGGGATCAGAAGCAGGGACGTGTGATCAGACTGGCCAAGGTGTGCTAGGGGTTTAGCTCTATAGGCCTGTCTGATGTTTGTGTACAGCTCGTCCAGTGTTTTTACTCGTCTGGTTAAACACTCTATATGTTGTTGGAATTTGGGGAGAACTGTTTTCAGATCTGCATGATTGAAGTCCCCAGAAATGATGTGAACAGTCTCAGGATACCTGCTCTGTTTGCTGCTGATGGTGTCATGCAAAAGCCCCAGAGCCGAGTTAGCATTAACATCTGGTGCTATATATACAGCAGTTAGCAGTATGGCGTTGAGTTTACAAGGGAGGTATATGGGTCTGCTTTTAATTGTCATAAACTCCACGTCCGTAGAGCAGTGTCTGGTGACTATGGTGGAATTCATACACCAGCTATTGTTCACATAAATGCACAGCCCTCCTCTTTGTTACCGGAGCTCTCTGTCCTGTCTTGCCTGTATGCTTTGTAGCCTGCTATCTCGATCACCATTTCCGGTATGAGTGGATTCAGCCACGTCTCCATGATCAGAAGGATGCAGCTGTCCTTGATGATCTTTTCCATTGCAATCTGCAACTTCCACTCATCCAATTCATTAGCAAGAGACCATACATTTGAGGAAAAAATGCTTGGAAGTGGTGGTTTGTGTGGCTTCTTCCTTGGCCTCGCTAGCACTCCACCTCGGCACCCCTCTTTGTTTACAGTTTTTGCACCACCGGTGGCTCCTCGAAGCTGGGATTGTAATCCACAGAGAGCCTGGTGTTCGTCCGATGTCGTCCGGAATGTTGTGGACGCGGAGAAACTCGGATGTTGAGCAACTCTCGCACCGGATGCCGATAGATACAATGTCCTGCCGGCTATAGGTGTATTTATTCAGGCAGGGTGGAAAAACCAAACTCTGAGTCGGAGAGCACACAACAACAGTGTTTAAGTACGCCGCCATTGCATCAAAAGATGGATTGGCTTCTGATTTTACTCCAGACGTGGATGCCAATACTTGTAGAAGCGAGTCTGATTCTTATTTTTATTCTTGCACTGCAAAACATTTTTTCTTAACAAGTAAAAATTTCTTATTTTAAGGTAATATATCTAATATTTTGCCCCAAGAGATTAAATATCTCATGTTGCAATGATACTTGCTGGATTATTTTGCTCAATTCAAGATAACTGGTCTTACACTATGTGACTTAGATATAAAAGTGTAATTCCAAGACAATTTCGACTTAAAAAAAGCACAACTGTGAGAGAAAAGCCTGTTATCAACTACAGCGATGAGCAGAGCAGGACATGTATTCTTATTTCAAGAACCAAACCTTTCTAGCTTTTTAGGTTTGTCTTGTTTTAACATACTATGAGTAAGACACAACCCAGAGACTTAAATTAAACTCTTTTTGTTCCAGAAAGGTTTTAGAATACAACTTTGATTTTGTTAACAACTACGACATTTCAGATGAACACTTAACGCCTAATTCAGTGGCCTTTCTCTGTAACTAGTATGATTTAACAGCTGGATTCCCTGCTAAGGCTCGTACTTTATTATATTCAAATGGTAATATTTTTCTTCAAATCAAAATAGTTTCCACATTTTAAAATAAATGACCCTTGTATAAAAAATGTGTCTAGTGGTTTGATGCAAGAGTTTGTTCACTGTGTCAAATAAATGGCTTAATCCAAACAGTGTTGCTGGAATTTATTAACATAAAAATAAAAGTTTAAGAATATAGGAATATTTAAAAGTTTTATATAGTTCAATGATATCCCCATGGTAGTACTTCACAAGAAGATATATTTTGTTTTTCAGTCAAATAGTCTCACTGGAATTAAAATTAACCGGCTTCATAGCTTCAACAAAACGGGTGGATTTATCCAGGTTTGGGATTTTAATTTCAAATGACAAAACATCTCAATCAAAGACACAGCATCATGAACTTGAAACTCCAAATATAATGTGTAGTGTTGATATGGTTAAAAGTCATTTTAAACTCAAAGCCACAAACGAGCAGCAAATAAACAACAGCAACATCTTTGGTGTTAAACAGGAAAAAGCACGGTGCTAGCTTTAGCTGTTCAGGATCGTTCCATTATTTTAGGAAAAATTATTTCGTCAATGACATTGTTGAGTATATAAAAGCTAACGGTAGAATTACGTTTCCTTCAGTATCCAATTTTTTTTGTTTTTTCTTTTCCAAATATAATATCCAGCCTGTTTTGCCCCCTTCTTTGTCTTTGAGCATGCGTAAACACGTTCCTCGTAAAGGGCCCTTAGCTTTCCTGCGCATTAGATTTTACATTTTGAAACGTTTCACCGTAAGGTTATTAACAATGTTACATAGATAGCAAAAATACTGCTTTGCTCTTCGTGAGCTCATAAGTAACATATTTTCACATATAAACCAATGGATTCACTTGACGAGTCACACTGGAAATATTAAAGGTAAGTTTCTAATTGACATTTACTGTTGCTGCAGCGCAGTCTGTTTTTATGAATCCACAAGAATTCACCTGTCCATGTTGATACCTGTAATCATTACGACACAAAACAGAAGTAGTGGGGCAAGCTAGTTTCGTGTAACCATTACAGAAAATTTTAAAAATAAATGCAGGTGTTTATGTTATAACACCAGACTCTTTTATCGAGCCCATCATTGTTAGATTATACCTAATACCTAATGAGTTATTATGAAAAAAATGTTAGTTAAATGCTGTTGATTTATTTATTAAAGTGATTTATTAAAATTGTTAAAGACGTTCTGATACAGACTTCCTTGCTTAAAATAAATTGAAATGTATCTTTTAAAAATGTGGTGAGTTCTAACTGCATTGCCGACCTCAAGTTATTACTGTGTAAAAGCTAACACGACCAAGTTTCTTCTATTTGAGATACCTTTAAAGAAAAACTTTAAAATTTAAAGGCCAATATTTTAAAATTATTATCGATTTTGAGGTATCCACAATTGTAAGCTCATTGCTGGAATATAAAAAGATCGCTGCACTTGAAACTGCAATGGGAGAACCCATCTCCTTTAACTCCGTTATCAATACCACACATGAGCGTTATATATATATATATATATATACATATATACATATTTTATATATATATATATATATATATATATATATATAAATTTTTTCCTAGAGTCAGCCCTGAGTGAGACGTGCTCTTTATTACTGTAATGGCACAGGTGAAGGCCCCAGTCTGAGTGAAATGTTAACACCCTGCTAATTTAATTACACTCACAAATTAAGTTAGTAAGTCGTGTGTATCGTGTCCTTGATGAGGCAACACAGTAAATACACCTCTGTAGGATATCTCTACTCGCCTAAAACCTCAGCATGATATACAGGTACTAGTTCAGAAAGGAAACAAAATGTAAAACATTTATAAAAAGGTATCATGATTTGCACTTGTATCATCTTTCAAGAAACTCTTAAACTTATAAAAATTTGTAAATTTAGCACTTAAAGCCTAAAACGCGTGAGTTGGAAATGACTGGTAATTGTGCAGATGACATCCAAATATGAATGAATTCCTGGTCTCTCTGTTGCTTTCAAGTTGCAAATGTTAAGAAGATCTTCTAGGACACTTTCACATGAAGATCTGAAACATTTCCTACGGAGAAAACCTCAAGGCCAGCAGTACATCAAAAGGTCAGCATTATTTATTTCATTATTATTTTTTTAAGAAATATTGTTGAGCAAACAATGTAGTTCTTATCACTTTTGCTGTTCTTTTGTTGAGTTAAAGGCTCTGTAGCAACTTTTCTGTCAGAAGTGTCCATGTCCTGATATCTGAGATCAACGGGGAGAAATATAAATGATAATAGGAAAAGGAGGCCCTTTATGATATGAAAGTGATGACAACATAAATATATATTTATAGATGTGGAAATTTGAAGAGTAGAGACTTGGACTTGGTCCTTCTCAATTCAAATTGTCCCTAATTTAATAAAAGCAGTTTGCAATGTCACACCTGAGCACAGGACAGCTCATACACATCCATCAAGGCTGTGTCCCCAACATGTTCACCTCACCATGTGAATCTTTGTGTGAACACCTATTCATGTATGTTTGTCATTTATACAAAGTCTATATTAATTTACAAATGTTTTGATAAGTGATCATGACACTAGAGAATGACAGTGTGTTACATGTTAATTAGCACACACAAGTAAAATTCTACAGGACTCATGTAGCACTTATTTAGTTCAATACAACACAGAGTGACTGCCTCCATATCAATAGATAACTGAGCACATATTGTTTCTGTGTTTTATCAGGAAGTAAAGAAGATGACTACTATCTTGTTTTAGTTGCCTAAAAATTTTAACAATATGAAAATATAAGCAGTCAGATATTTAAGTAATGCTTTTCTTTGATTACAAATTTCATTTGTTAAATAAAAGTAAATATTTCCATTTATGTCAGGCTTCATCAAAGTTCATCATTCATAAACAGTTTTTTGATAACTGCTGACTATTATCAATGTCTTTTTCCTGTATTTTATTTTTTTAACAGGAGCTGCAGTTTTCTGTGCAGTAAGATAACTTTCAAGACAGCTGCACATCTCCGTCCTCTTCTGAATTCAATGCCAGTCTTTCACTTACCCCTCAATCCAGTGAGCAAGGATGTTCTAGAAAAATTTTTTGAGAAGCCATCCTGTAAAATCATTCAACTACCAAGCCCTGAATACATCCTTCATAGTGACGGTGAGCTGGACCAGGTCAGAAACACTGCAGCGCATAGGAAAGAGGAGCATTGTATTCTTCAAAGGATCTGCTCTGGAGATTAATTAGAAATACAACATGGTGCCCATACTGAGGACAACAACGAGGGACAGACAGCCCACTAAACATGAGGTTTCTTCAATGGCAAAACGTATAGTCAAGTATTATCCAAAGCTATGTGCAGCTGAAGATCAAAATTCTAGGTGAGTGTAAGTAACTCATTTTATAGGGGATTTAGACTGAGCAGTCACACCTTGTATTCACTTTTAAAAGAGTGTAACCTCATTACAGGAACCTGTGTTTAAACAACTCCTGAAAAGGCTACAGAATATCCGCAAAACCCCAGAGCTGACAGGACTGTATGCCTCAAATAAATAAAGAGATGTCTCGCGTCACCACTGACAAGCCTGATGCTGCTGAAGTCGAGAATTCAGACGAGGCCGACTCCACTGCATCATCGGGGAATTCTATTGAATCAGCGACGCTTGTTAACGTGTCACCTGCTAGTCGCACTCCCGGCAGAGAATGTGAACCGTCTGGTAAATGCACAGTAGAGATGGTCGTATCCCATCTTAGTTCAGACTGTTTAGAAAACACAACTGATTGGATTATTTATTTATATGTCTTTGTGGCTGTGACACTACAGAACACTACAGGATCTTTACAAGAAGAAAAAGCCAAATAAATTAGCAGTTACTCAGCTCCTCAATCATGAATTTAATGCACATTTATAGATTATATGGGAGGCTTACCCAGGCTTTAAGAACAGGATCATGTAAGTACATAAACACAGACATGTGACTGAAATATTTTAAAATGGTTTCTTAAAACAAAATATGTGCGGACTTGGGTGTACTTATTTTATAGGTAATGGATGAAAGTGTTGTATTCTTAGTTGGAATAATAATCTTAACTACATCACAGAAGGTAAGAGCAGATGGACCAGTTTTTATGGAAGAGCACAGCTGTATGGAGTAATGAAGAAGATCCTGAAGACCCCCACATATGCAATGATAGGGTAACATTTGTCATTTGTATTTTATTCAAACTCATTTATAGTTAAGTTATGCACTTTACTGAGTGTTACAGCATGATAGGCCTAAATGAAAATCAAATTGAAGTTCTTTAAAGTTATGATATTTTGCAGTTGATGCTCAAAGGGTTGACTTTTTATGCCATTTTTCCATAAAGGCCAAGTCTATATTATAGTAAGCCAAACTTTGAAAAATTTTCATGCACAATATTATTATGCTCTCTTGTCAGTAACTGTTGATTTGTGAATTCAGGTTCCCTTTTTTTCATTGTATTAGAAAGTTGTACTCTGTTATTCTGAAATAAATGTTTCCCTTTAATTTTGTTTTTTAAAAGCCATTTATTAGTATTGTAAATAGTTTTGTGTAGAATCTTTTTAAGACATAACAGAATAATAAATGACTGACACTATCCTTTATTAGGTATAAATAATGAAGGAATATTTTAAAGAATACTTCAAACTTTAAATATGATCTCTGTAAGGTTCATTTCAATTGTTCTTTCATGTTCTAGCATATTAGTAGGTAAAAAATACCAGACATCAAATAATTTTTGTTATAAATCATTCTTAATTTAAAGCTTGCTGGATGTTGTTGTTTTCATTAAAGGAGAATGTTTGAGTTATATTAGAACATAATGCCAAAGATATTTAATAAGAATTATGTTCTTCTCTTTTAATTAGTGTAAAATGCCATCGCCATGTTTAGAGCTCTGCCATCCACGTTTCCTTCACTTTCTCTACCCTGAAAAAAGCAGGGAAACAAAACATGAGGCATTAGTTCATGGCCTTAAGGTAAAACTTTGCATTTTTAAATTGTTTAAAGGAAAATAAAGACAGTTACTGCGATTCTGTCCATCTGTGACTGGCAGTAATTTTCAGAGTTGTTTTACATGTTAGCTACAGGAATGACATTCTACATTAAACAGTTTGATTAAAAGGGCTCAATAGAATATAACAATCTTCAATTTGAGTGATTTATTTGCTATTTCAGTTACAAGCTGTGTATAACTGCTTCTGTTAAAATTAGCACATTTATTCAGTATATAAATAAGTAAATGTATAATAAATCTGTAGAGGACTACAGAGTATGAAATCAATTCAGCCTGTTTGTCTTTGTTGGTTTTTGTTTGTCTTGAAGACCTCCGAGAATCCTGATGCCTTTCTATAGCAAAGACTGACCACTGAGGTAGCACCGTCCTTATTGTGGACCAAGATAACTGCATGCTGGCTGTTGGAGGTGAGCCCAAGACAAGTGTCCCTCAAGAAATGTTACAGGAGGGGATCCTGTACCTTATGCAGACTATTGTACACAACATCTAACATGTCCTAAGTGCACTCGCTGCCTCCTCTGCAATTCAAACTGAAATATCACAGGACACAATTCAGAAGGAAGCCTTAGCTGAATGGAAACAGTTTATTGGTCAGTAATCACTGAGGCCCTACATAAGCCTGGCCAACATAATTAACTTGATAACATTTTGAAGCAAAATGATTGGTTTAAGTGTAATTGTAAATTAGGCAAAGTGTGATTTAGAAACCATTAATTGAAATTGTACATTCAAAATAATTTGAAGGAAAATACAAATGTGCTAGAAGAAAAATTGTGTGAGCCAAATGTAGAACAGGAAATGCATGTCTATGATGTACTGTATATAATTACCATAATACTTGAAAATCCATCCATCCATTTTCCAACCCACTGAATCCAAACACAGGTCCAACACAAGGCAGGGAACCAATCCGGGCAGGTGCCAACCCACCGCAGGACACACACAAACACCAAGCACACACTAGGGCCAATTTAGAATTGCCAATCCATCTAGCGCATGTCTTTGGACTGTGGGAGGAAACCATGCAGACACTGGGAGAACATGCAAACTCCACACAGGGAGGGACCGGGAAGCTAACCAGGTCTCTAACTCATGAAGGCAGCAGCGCTACCACTGTGCCGCTCAATACTTGAAAATCAGTTAGATAAATTAAATATAAATAATTAGATTTTTTATAGATTTTAACATGTTAGGTTGTATTTTCTTTGTCCTGTTTGTTGGTAAAGTTACCACTGTTAAAATTTTGCAAGTTTATGTGATGCATTTCTGACTGTGACGAGATGAGACAGTCCTGAACTACAAAGTACAATAATGATATGAATATGACGTTTGTGTTGTTTACAAGGTAACCTTCCTGTGTCGACTATTTCATGTCTTATGTGTTTTTGTTTCTGTATTGTAGTGTGTTTT
>NW_024386473.1:0-8799 GCF_016835505.1 Polypterus senegalus
CTTTAAGGGTCTGTACAGATATGAAGAAAACAATGACTTACATGATTTACCAAATATTCATGATTACAACCTGTCTACTGAGAATAGCACACAAAAAACATTTTAGCTGTTGAAAAGTCTAACAGTGCAAATCAAATTAGATGTGATTTTTTATGTTTAAATCATAGTGTTAGAGGCAACTGTTAATGGGCTATTACAGCAATTTTGACAGACTAATATCTTCATATTTTCAACAAACATTATTGGCAAATTTAAATTTTTAGAATGAAACAAAATAGTAGGGCCTGGAAGGTAGACTAGCTTGCCAAGTAAACAAAAATCACAATGCTTTGTTGTTTCAGGCACACTATCAGGGGGGTATTGCACAAAACCAAGATAAGGAATTAAGCTGGGATTTTCTGGTTATCCGGGCTGAATTTAGCCCTGACTCGGTTGCATGAAGGGAGGCTAAATTAATCTACATTAAGTTACTATGGAGATTTACACTTTGCAGCTAGCCTGCTCCAGAGCAGGCTAACAACCAGGCTAAGATTAATCTTAGTGATTTATCGGCTAGTTCCTCCCTAAATCCTACTAGATATTAATGTGTTTTAGTCATTTCATGGTCCTGCATTAAAAAACTAGATATACTGTCATTCATCTATTTATGCGTACTGTTATTTTAGTTATTATTGAAAACTGCTGTTCATTTCACTGTCAGAGGTTTGATGAATATATATATTATTCGAGATTTAAAGAGATTTAAAACACCCAGTGAGGAAAGCACATTTTCCTGAGCAATTATTACTTTGCTGTCCACAATGAATGCCAACACAGTGCAAAAGAACTATACTATACAATATGAGAAATAGAATATAGACTATGTATATCTATATATGCAAGTATACAGTAGAAATGTATTGTTGAATGATAAAAAATATCAATATATTATATTTTATTGCAGTTGATGAGATAATAAGAAATGGCTCCTCAATTTGCAAATGTGGTTTCAATTAAGTCCGTAACGAGGTCAATACGTAGTATATATAGACTAAAGATTTGTGTGTTTCCTATCCACAATGGCTTGCCCTTTGTTGAATGATGTAGTTGATGAGGAAGTTTTAATACTCAGACGAGCATTCAGGCATGAAAGAGTCTTCCGAGATAGGGCAGACCCATTGGCCTTTTCAGACGAATATCTGACTGAGAGGTACAGATTCTCAAGTGATGGCATCAGATATTTGTGTAGGCTGCTGGGTCCAAACATACAGCACAGGACCGCACGGAGCCATGCTCTCACTGTCCCACAGATGGTCTGCATAGCACTGCGATTCTTTGCAAGTGGCATGTTTCTGTATTCTGTCGGTGATGCAGAAAACCTCAATAAAGCCACTATTTGCCGCACAATAAGAAAAGTAAGTCTGGCATTGAAATCTCTTGTGCACATATTTATCACCTTCCTGGCCACAGAAGATTCATCCACATCAAGGAGGAGTTCTACAAGATTGCAGGTAACATGAATAATAACAGATTACTACAAAATGTTACATTAGCACAGTCACAGTATGACAGTCATTGTTTTGTGTTATAGCTTTTCCTAATGTAATTGGTACAGTGGATTGCACCCATATTCGTATCCAACGCCCCTCAGGGGCACATGAGGGAGATTATGTGAACAGGAAATCCTTCCACAGTGTCAATGTTCAGGTAAGAATAAGTAATGGTTACTGTCAGCTACATAATTATTCTGTGCATTAAATTACCTTAATAGGCTATATATTGTTACAGATGATCTGTGATGCTGACTGCCTTATCACAAATTTAGAGGCAAAGTGGCCTGGCTCAGTCCACGACTCCAGAATCTTTCGGCCAGTAGAATTTACCAGAGACTCTCTCTAGGTAAACCACCCCATTTTTTAAGCACCTTGAACAGCAAGAGTACAGTACTTGTAAGAATTATGTTTTGTATTCACAGGTGAGTTCTCTGGTGTGCTGCTGGGGGACAAAGGTTATGCCTGTGAGACATTTCTGATGACTCCCCTTACAGACCCCCAAACCCCAGCACAGCAAGCTTACAACCATGCCCATGCCAAAACCAGGGCTCGAATTGAAATGACCTTCGGCCTCCTGAAATCCCGATTTCAGTGCCTGCACCACCTGAGGGTCTTCCCAGACAGAGCATGTGACGTGACTGTTGCCTGCACAGTGCTGCACAATATTGCCAGCCTAAGAAAAGAAAGGGCTCCCAGAGTTGCTTTGGATGTTGATTGGGACAATGCTGCCATATTCCCAGATAACAGAAATGGTAGACTTGTTAGAGAACAATACATTGCAAATTATTTCAGTTAATTTAGTTTTGATTTAGCCCATCCCTTAATAAAGGATAATGTAGGCTATATAACTTTTCATGTGTACATGCATTTTATTTGGCATCAGTAGCACACACTGTGGTTATCTTCCCAAATTCTAGTTCCACTTCACTGGATCGATCACTATAAAGTGTACCTGACAGTCATAAAAAAATTGTAGAAGACCACAATGGTTTTGGAATATTTTTCTTTTATTATTTTGCTGTTATCACTTGTCAGCTTGGAGCTGTGGACAGAACAAATTATGATGATTAATACATTGGGTTACAGTCATGGTTACAGTATGAACTGAAGTCACTTACTTCTGTTTGTAGTTTCTGGATTTCCAGTTCTAGTTTCCTCAGTGTCTTGCGTTTAATTTGCATGTCAAGGTCCATGTCCTGCAGCTTTCTTTTGTTCACATCAATCTTGACTTCTGAAAGCTCGATCTGTCTCTTAAGATGTGTTGTGTAGAGATGTCTGACAGTTTGTGAATTCTGTGAACACCTTTTGTTAGCATAGCACAATTTTTGCATAATGTAAATTTACTTTAGGCAATACTCACTATGTTACCAGGCTGCTTATCAGACTGCCCAATGTCAGGATCCTTTAACAAATGATATTTTCTATTAGTACCACTTCCCTGACTTCTTATCTATTATAAACTTAAAAAATGTGTCCATTTCCACAAAATTGACATGATACCTCGAGCCTTCTAGAGTCCAACGACACGGTCTCATCATCGGCAGAAGTGCACTCCACTGCTGTAGATGTGGCTTCCTCTGCCATATTCATTACTGGTATTGATATTTTTGACAGAACACGCAAAGCCAATGATTTAATAAAGAATACTCACCGGCAAATCATAGTCTGGGGGATCCAAAAGTGTAAGAGTGTTACCAGCCACTGCAAGGTAAAGCAAAGTCACACAGTCCACATAACAAAATATAAATGGATTTTAATATTTTCCATGCGCAGTAGTATGGCAATAATGTACATTGTATGAAGAGGCCAGTATCCCTTGCTGGGCCAGAGTCAGTGGCTGTCCCTCCCTGGATCCCTTCAATCACTGGCTTCCCTTTATTTGAGTCCAGGGCCAGCTCCTCTGCTGGGGTGAAGTCTTGGGTTGGAGGGCCACCCCGTACCAGTAATATGACTTTTCTTTTTTATGGCTAAAATCAGCACAGATAATAAAATGTCAGCAAACATGTCACCTATGTTCTCAGCAAACAAGTCACTTACCAGCCTGCAAAATATTCTTGTATTTAATCTTGACTTGCTGCCAAGTCCTTTTTTGGCCAGACATGTTTGTTCTTTAAGAGGAATAGAAAGATACAAATGATAAAATAGATTAGATGGATAAAAATAGAGCAAATTATCTGATTATAGATTACATCAAATTAATTAGAAACAAAACCTACATACAAATAGATAAGAGTAAAAGGATTAAACACATTAGAGACATAAAATAAACTAAATATATCAAATAGATGCATATAGTGGGTAAGTGTTTGCAATTATTCTTCATGTTAAATGCATGTCCACTGGACACATTTAAGGCAAAGTATACAATTATTTTTGAAAATGACAAGTAACTCCTTGAATTGTAATTATGAGGGTTTCAGTGGAGCACTGGTTATTTGGACTACTTACGCATTCAATCGGTCCGCTATTGTTTGCCAGGCATTCTCTCTTTGCTTTATTACAGCAGCTGTATTGCCTTTTTTACATATTATATGTTTCACTTCTTCATACGTTTCCATAAGAAGCTGTTGCTCATTAGGCGAAAAGTATGCCGCACGGGTTTTGTCCATTTTTGCATCGGTGATTCTGTGATCGATTTCGTGATCTTTTTAAGAATACCATGAACAGCGCATTTATCCAAACTATATACACCTGGCTTAACATATCCGCGCGTTCTCATCCTGGCTCAGCAAACGTGCAACGGATTAAGCCAGGATGCACTGATTAAACTAGGTCAAGCCGCGACTGTTCTGTTATCCTGGCTTTCTTAATTCTACTTTTGTGCAATACCCCACAGAGGTGTGATCAGAACATCATGTGTGGGTGGGCATTTGGCTTGTCTGGGGGTGTAAAAAATATCCATCCATCCATCCATCCATCCCCATTTTTGTAGGGGGCTCAAATAATAATAACAACATAGTTTTATACAGTGTAAAATAAAAGCAAAAATTGTGGCATAAATCATAACCTATTGTTCAATAAAATTAACAGAAGCAATGGAACTTGTATTATTATTTTTTGTGAATAAATATAAAACTACATCTACAAGGTAAATATCAATAAAGTCAAATGTATACAACATATGAGAGCAAGAACAGAAACGTGGCTCATTGTAGTCATTAGGGAGGCTATGGGATATCAGATATTATCTACAGGACCAGTCTACGATTATCCATCCATCCATTTTCTAACCCGCTGAATCCGAATACAGGGTCACGGGGGTCTGCTGGAGCCAATCCCAGCCAACACAGGGCACAAGGCAGGAACCAATCCTGGGCAGGGTGCCAACCCACCGCAAGACACACACAAACACACCCACAGACCAAGCACACACTAGGGCCAATTTAGTATCACCAATCCACCTAACCTGCATGTCTTTGGATTGTGGGAGGAAACCGTAGTGCCCGGAGGAAACCCACGCAGACACGGGGAGAACATGCAAACTCCACGCAGGGAGACAGTCTACGATTACTCTTGGCAAATTCTGAAATAAATTCATTCATGTCTAGATTTTCTGTGATGTTTTTCTCATGTGCCAGAATGACTAAATTTATCTTCTTGAATGCAGCATTGTTCAGCTGAGTGGAGTGAGAATGCAGTTCAAAGTAGAGAAAGAGCTTTCGCATGCAGCTGAAGACACACCAATGATGAGTGCTGTGACATATAGCGAATGCAACATAGGGAAAGCTTCTTTGTACTGATGAATGCATTTGCATGCTTCAGAGAGATTAGCATCAGCTGGCAGTTTATTGATCAACCTTGCTTTTGCCACGGCAGTTTCATTTTGCAAGCTCATGCTGTTTTGCTCTGCGCCTGCAAGTGCCTGAAGTGGTTTCAGGAGAGAATGATCAAGAAATAATTCTGATATTGGCAGGAGAAGTGATGTGGCCCTCAATAATTCAACATTTGTTTGAGAGAATCTTGTCTCCATTTCCACAATAGTTCTATCAAGAGTGCTGAACATAGCCCTTTTAAAAGTCTGATTAGGAGCAATTTGTTCATCAGAGTCACCATGCCCAAGCATAGACACGACAATACTATCATCAAGCTGTGAATTAACTTTCCGTTTCCTTATGAGCGAATTGATAGGCCTATTTTCACACTGAGAGAAATGCTCCTCCCAGAATGAGTCGCATCTCATCTCCTTCAGTGTGGCCAGTGAAGCTGTCACCACCTCCCCAGCAGTGCACAAATCCACTGCATGTGCCTGTAGAATTGTATTGGCTGGTTTCAGCACACCAAGCACATGAAGGAGGAATTTTCCTGTATTGAAGAAATTCTGCTCTTTTAATTGGGTCAAAAGATCACATGCGTCTATGCAAATGTCGAAAGGGGCAGTGTCAGCCTCTGCCACCTCTGAGAGAAGCCCCCTTATAGCTTCCTCATTGTTGACAATGGACTTTGTGACATCATAATGACTGGTCCATCGTATTTCTAGAAGTCTTTTCAGTGTGGGTGTATTGTATGTGTGTGAAACATAATGTCTGTGACAAAATGTGCTCAATGAATTTGACCAGTCAAAGAACTTCTTTGCCAGAGGTTCTGATTCCGTTGCATGTATCACTGCTAAATGGAGCTGGTGGTTGTAGCAGTGTACATATGGAATGTACTTAACAACTTTGTTTTGTAACAAAGCCTGGGCACCACCCCTTGCCCCAGACATGACAGAAGCACCATCAAAACACTGACACACTAAATTGTCTGGGCTGTAACCTAGCTCAGAGAGATGTGACAGAATTTGGTTACAAATGTATTCAGCATAGCTGAATTCAGTTCAATTAAGCCATTCAGGTGTTCTTCAGGGATGGAGTTCTGGACAAATCTAATCACTACAGAAAATTGTCATAGTTACAGTGATCCCTGGTACCATCACTTTTAATGCAAAGTCCAGGAGAGTCAGCTTTTTCATATTTGGTCCTGATATCTTTTACCACCATTTTGGCAAGAGTCTCAATTATTTCATTTTGAATTACATTGGATGTGTATTTTACGTTGTCTGGGATGTATTTTACAATTTCTGCAAGTTTGGCATCTTTTTTGATTGTGTAATCAAAGAACTTAAGGAAAAGTCCCTCCTCCCCAACTTCGTGACTGTGACCACACACAGCCAGTTCATTGACTGCAAGGAACTGAACGGCCTCCCCAATGCTTTTCACATAATAGCTATTCTTTTCTATCTGGGTTGGACCCAGTAGTTGAAATATGCTTTCACTCGTCTCTGCCCGGCACCGATACTCTTGCCATGCAGACATGGCTCCGACGTGCGGCATAATAGGTGCGTGTTTGTGGAAGCTGCCACCATCTTTTTCTACAGTTTTTTTCCAATCAGTGTAGCCGTGTTTGGTGAATATGTCCTCGCGGTCCAAACTGGAAACACTAAATTTGCGGCACGCAAAAGCTGGCATCACGGACAACAGAATATTCAAGCCATGGTCAAGACTGATACTAGCTTGCACTAAAACATCTGAGTGTCTTTCCAAATGCGCTTTTGGGATAATTAATTAAAATGGGCTGGGATTGGCTATTTAAGTCAGGCAGACCAGACTGCATATTTTGTTGAAGGCAGAGGTTTGGAGTACCCGACACGGTCGCAGAGCTAGAGGATTGTGCAGGCTTATCTACATCTTTTGGAGTTTCAGTTCCCGATGTGGGTGCACTGTGCTCCGTGCTGGTGGCAGCGGTGCTGGGCTCAACCATGGAGCCAGCAGCTTGCAGAAGGAGAGAGGTTGAAGATGTCTGCATTTTAATAAGCCACCTATGCATAGCCTTTGGTGTTACCAACCAGAAAATAAAAGAAGAATGGAACGTATATGCTGTTTTAATTAAAGAATGCAGTCAACAGGTTCAAAACGTGCTGCAACATGAGCAGCACGGTGCCTGTCTAGTGTAGGAGGCACTGACGGATACGCCCCAAATTCAAATGAGCCAATTGGAAAGCAACTCAGTTTTGAAAAACAAATGTTATTTTTTTCCAGAGTTTTCATTGGACAGACAGAGCATTTCGCAGGGTGGGCACAGCTTGTCTGGGGGGTCACGCCTCTGTACAGTATACATTAGCAAAGACCACCAGCTCATTTTTCATTTAAGAGAAGCTGGAACATTATTGCCAACAAAAGAATGAAGAAATCTGGAATGGAAAACAAACCTTTACTTGAACACAATACACCATACCCACTCAGAAGCGAATGACAGTGTAGAGTCAGTCAACAATAACCAGGCTTTATTGGGATGCCGATCTGTTATACCAGACATACCCTCACTCACTCACGCAGCACACACACACACACACATACACACACGCATGCATACTCACACACACACACACGCACATACTGTATATTGGGCCATTTTAGAGTCAGAAAGCAACCAGAAAAACCTGGAGTACCAGGAAAAAATCTATAAACACATGAAGAAAAGTACATAGATATGTTTTAGAGGTTAGAAACTGGAAATATTTTGTAGTACTAAAACTTTTCATTTTTTGCCCTCTTTAATAAAATTTGGAATAACTTTTAGCACGTTGCTAATGCATAACTTAGTGACTAAGAATTTGGAGTGAATACTGCAAGAATAAATTCAAGACCTTTATGATTCTGAACTGGATTAAGTGGGTTTAACAGCATTACAATGTGTTATGGATTTTAGTTTTAAAAGTGTGTGCTTTTATGATGATGTTCACTGTTAAAAGTAACAAAAGTAACAATGAGAGAAAAAAAATAAGAATTCTGTAGTATTCATTTCTTTTTATACACATTATACAAATACAAGACCTTTATGATTCTGAACTGGATTAAGTGGGTTTAACAGCATTACAATGTGTTATGGATTTTAGTTTTAAAAGTGTGTGCTTTTATGATGATGTTCACTGTTAAAAGTAACAAAAGTAACAATGAGAGAAACAAAATAAGAATTCTGTAGTATTCATTTCTTTTTATACACATTATATTAACTAGGGACCATAGTGAATTACATTTATAGAAAACTGTAGGTTTAATAACTAATTTAACAAATAATGTATGCTTCCATGATGAGGCCATTTTGTTTACACCAGTATAAGACCCATTCCTTATGTGATACTGACACAGTTTGAATGTTTGTTAGAGGTGTTTACTGATTTAAAACAATTAACTATTTAGCAACAACTTGCATAGTGCATTTCCTTCCACACCTGCTTTTCCTTCAACTACTGCAAGTGAACAGGTGTCTTCTTCATCTGTGACTATTTTTT
>NW_024386474.1:0-10813 GCF_016835505.1 Polypterus senegalus
TTTTTTGGGCTATCTTTATTTGCCCGGTTTCTGCCACAGTAAAAGGGAATGCAATCAAAATCCATCCCTCTAAATTTTGGTAAGGGCCCAAAGATAAAATTTAAAATTTCCCGACATTTTGTTTTAGCTTTGGTGCATAGAGATGAAGTTCCTTTAATACCTCAGATTGCTGTAAATAAATATCATTAGTGCCGACATGCAGCAATAAGGCAGCACCAACTGGCTCCTGTTAGTCATGTGGCCTCATGTTGTAAGTGCTGTTCCATCTGGTGTCCACTTCTTGAACAACATTCAGCACTGGTCTGCCCTTTAGCTCCTGTATTTCAGAAAGCAAATTGCCTAGACCAAAGATATAATTTTACTTGCTTTTGACGAATTTCCTGAAGCTTGACCGTTTGGTCAGTTACTTTCTTTACTACCAGATTTAGGGGATGGGCCAAGCACTGGACATGATGAACCTTCAGCAGCTGGTCACTGGCAACACGATTGGCTGCTTTGTCAATCAACATGCAGTATATTTTGCCACAGACTTCCTATTTCAAGGGTGGCACAGTGGTAGCCTACTGTCTCAGTAAGGAGACCTGGGTTTGCTTCCCGGGTACCCCCTGCATGGAGTTTGCATGTTCTTCCCATGTCTGCATGGGTTTCCTCCGGGTGC
The DNA here is from genome assembly GCF_016835505.1 of Polypterus senegalus. Classification (NCBI taxonomy): domain Eukaryota; kingdom Metazoa; phylum Chordata; class Cladistia; order Polypteriformes; family Polypteridae; genus Polypterus; species Polypterus senegalus. The sequence goes on from NW_024386474.1 coordinate 659, forward strand.
TCCGGTTTCCTCCCACAGTCCAAAGGCATGCAGGTTAGGTGCATTGGCGATCCTAAATTGTCCCTAGTGTGTGCTTGGTGTGTGGGTGTGCTTGTGTGCCTGTGCTGGCTGGGATTGGCTCCAGTAGACCCCCATGACCCTGTGTTAGGATATAGCTGGTTGGACAATGACTGACTGACTGGCGGACTGACTTCCTAGTCCATCATTAGCACACTCTTGGACTCCATAAATGTGCAGCAATGTGTCTGGGGAAATCACCTGACATCGAGAAGAACTGTGGCCAGTTTAGCTTCTGCTGTAACATAAAGGCATGTGATACCTAGATAACTATCCATATTCTTGGAGGTCCACATATCAGATGTCAGACTGGGAAATTCAGCCTGCTTTACTTCAGGTATTGCTTTCTGCTTTACTGCACAGTACTCTTCCTGAACCATGGATTTCAGTGGCTTTCTGGTTGGGAGGATGTATCTGGAAGCCTTTATCTTCAACAATAGTAAAGGGTTGCCAATCCTTCGACCATGCCAACCAAAGCCTCATCCAACTTCTCTTGTCTGCATAGTAATAAAAAGGGAACACACACACACCACACAAAACAGACTTATTGCAATGTGTCTAAGCAAACTGTGGACACCCACAGCAGTCCCCTAACTGCAGAACCGCTAAAATATTTGTATGATAATACATGTGTCATACCTTGCTTAGACATTCCAGTGTCAGCAGATACAGCGGGATGTGTCGAAGCATTGAAGATGTATTATAGCAAAACACAAATTGCTTATTGCAAATTATGCATTGTAACTTTGATTTAGATCTTAAATTGAAGTAATTCCACACCAGAGATGGAGACCTGAGGACTTTCCATAATCTATTCACAATATTAATCGTAAAGTAGACTAGTTGTATGTATGAATATATAATATAATATAATATAATATATCCATCCATCCATCCATCCTCTTCAGCTTATCCGAGGTCGGCGGGGGCAGCAGCAAGCAGAGAGACCAGACTTCCTCTCGCCACTTCTTCCAGCTCTTCCGGAGAATCCCAAAGCTTCCCAGGCCAGCCGGGAGACATAGTCCTCCAGCTGTCCTGGGTCTTCCCGGCCTCCTCCCGCTTTGGGCGTGCCGAACACCTGACCAGGAGGCGCCAGGAGGCATCCTGATCAGATGCCCGAGCCACCTCATCTGACTCCTCTCGATGCTGGAGAGCAGCGGCTCTACTCTGAGCCCTCCCGGATGACTGAGCTTCTCACCCTATCTTTAAGGAAAGCCCAGACACCCTGCGGAGAAACTCATTTTAGCCGCTTGTATTGCGATCCGTTCTTTCGGTCACTACCCATAGCTCATGACCATAGGTGAGGGTAGGGCGTAGATCGACTGGTAAATTGAGAGCTTTGCCTTACGGCTCAGCTCCTTTTCACCGACAGACCGATGCAGAGCCGCATCACTGCGGATGCGCACCGATCCGCCTGTCGATCTCACGCTCCATTCTTCCCTCACTCGTGAACAAGACCCCGAGATACTTGAACTCCTCCACTTGGGGCAGGATCTCTCCCCCAACCCTGAGAGGCACTCCACCCTTTTCGGCTGAGGACCATGCTCTCGTTTGGAGGTGCTGATTCTCATCCCAGCTGCTTCACACTCCAGCTGCAACCCGATCCAGAGAGAGTTGAAGATCACGCGCCTGATGAAGCAGACAGGACAACATCATCTGCAAAAGCAGTGACCCAATCCTGAGTTCACCAAGCTGGACTCACCTTCAAACACCCTGGCTGTGCCTAGAAATTCTGTCCATAAAATATATGAACAGAATCGGTGACAAAGAGGCAGCCCTGGCGAGTCCAACTCTCACTGGAAGCAGGCTCGACATACTGCGGCAATGCAGACCAAGCTCCTGACACGGTTGTACAGGGAACAGACAGCTCTTATCAGGGGAGTCGGTACCCCCATACTCCCAATACCCCACAGATTTCCCCGAGGGACATGGTCAAATGCCTTTTCCAAGTCCACAAAACATATGAACTGCGTTGGGCAAACTACCATGCACCCTCAGGAGCCATGCTAAGGGTGAGCTGGTCCACTGTTCTGCGATCAGGACCGAAAACCACACTGTTCCTCCTGAATCCGAGATTCGACTATCCGATCGGACCCTCCTCTCCAGGACCCCGAATGGGCTTTTACCAGGGAGGCTGAGGAGTGTGATCCCTCTGTGGTTGGAACACACCCTCGGTTTACCCTTTTAAAGAGGGGACCACCACCCCGTCTGCCAATCCAGAGGCACTGTCCCGATGTCCATGCGATGTTGCAGAGATGTGTCAACCAAGACAGTCCTACAACATCCAGAGCCTTGAGGAACTCGGGAGTATCTCATCCACCCCAGGCCCTGCCACCAAGGAGTTTTTGACCACCTCGGTGACTTCAGTCTCAGAGATGGGAGAGCCCACCTCAGAGTCCCCAGGCTCTGCTTCCTCGATGGAAGGCATGTTAGTGGGATTGAGGAGGTCTTGAGTACTCCTCCCACCGACCCTAGCGTCAGTGAGGTCAGCGCGCATCCCACCATATACGGTGTTGACACTGCACTGCTTCCCCTCCTGAGGCGCGGACGGTGGACCAGAATCTCCTCGAAGCCGTCGAAGTGTTCTCCATGGCCTCTCCAAACTCCTCCCATGCCCGAGTTTTGCCTCAGCAACAGCCGCGTTCCTTGGCCTGCGGTACCTATCAGCTGCCTCCAGAGACCCACAGGACAAAAAGTCCTATAGGACTCCTTCTTCAGCTTGCGGCATCCCTCACGTGTCCACCAGGTTGGGGATTGCCGACAGGCACCGACCACCTTGCGGCCACAGCTCCGGTCAGCCGCCTCAACAATAGGAGCACGGAACATGGCCCATTCAGACTCAATGTCCCCCACCTCCCTCGGGCGTGGTTGAAGTTCTGCGAGGTGGGAGTTGAAGCTACTTCTGACAGGGGACTCTGCCAGCCGTTCCCAGCAGACCCTCACAACGTTTGGGCCTACCAGGTCTGACCGGCATCTTCCCCACCATCGAAGCCAACTCACCACCAGGTGGTGATCAGTTGACACTCGCCCCTCTTCACCCGAGTGTCAAGACATATGGCCGCAAGTCCGACGACTACGACCACAAAGTCGATCATCGACCTGAGGCCTAGGGTGTCCTGGTGCCAAGTGACATATGAACACCCTTATGCTTGAACATGGTGTTCGTTATGGACAATCCATACGAGCACAGAAGTCCAAAACAAAACACGCTTCGGGTTCAGATCGGGGGCCATTCCTCCCAATCACGCCTTCCAGGTCTCACTGTCATTGCCCACGTGAGCATTGAAGTCTCCCAGCAAAGCGAGGGAATCCCAGAAGGTATGCCCTCTAGCACCCTCAGAGACTCCAAAAGGGTGGATACTCCAAACTGCTGTTCTATACGCACAAACAACAGTCAGGACCCTTCCCCCACCCGGCGGAGGAGGCCACCCTCGTCCACGGGGTAAACCCCAATGCACAGGCTCCAGTGGGGGCAATAAGTATGCCCACACCTGCTCGGCCCTCTCACGGGGCAACTCCAGAGTGGTAGAGAGTCCAGCCCCTCTCAAGGAGATTGGTTCCAGAGTCCAAGCTGTCGGTGAGTCCGACTATATCTAGCGGAACCTCTGACCTGGCTAGCTCAGGCTCCTTCCCTTCAGAGAGGTGACATTCCACCGTCCCAAGAGCCAGTTTCTGTAGCCGAGGATCAGACCGCCAGGTCCCTCCGGCCACCACCCAACTCACACTGCACCCAACCTCCTTGGCCCCTCCCATAGGTGGTGAGCCCATGGGAGTAGGACCCACGTTGCCTCTCTGGAGGTTGTGCCCGGCCGACCATGGGTGCAGGCCCTGCCACCAGGCGCTCGCCATCAGAGCCCCTCCTCCAAACGTTGTCCAAAGTTTTACTCTTCATTGGAGGTTTGTTGAACGCTCTTTGTCTCATCCCTCACCTAGGACCAGTTTGCCTTGGTGGTTCTACCAGGCATAAAGCCCCAGGACAAACATGTGCTCCTAGGATCATTGGGACACGCAAACCCCTCCACCACTATAAGGTGGCCAGTTCAAGGAGGGTAATATAATATTATATTATATTATAATATAATATAATATAATATAATATAATATAATATAATATATATATAATATATTATAATATAATATATGTATATATCACTATGTGTGTGTGAAGATGCAACTCCTTTCACAGTGGTGTAATGTTATATTTTCCTTTACCATCTTTTGCAGGACAGTATAGTTTCTTCTGAAGGTTTCCTGCTGACTTTTATTATTACTGTGCCCTGTTAGTCTCAATATTGTAAATGAAGGTTAGAAGTGGCACATACCTCTCATCCCTTTTCAGGTACACATGAAGAAGGGGTAGGATGACATCCAGCCGGTGAAAGAGTGATGTGTCTTAGGAGGAGTTTGGAATAGTGTTGTGAAGTCTCTCCTCTAAGGGCCCTCAGGGAGTTATATTGACCACCGCTTTGTTCCTTTCTCCAGGAGTTGTTTACTTGTTGCTGCTGGTTTGGAAATAGAAAGATAGGGAATTACAGTAAGGTTTTAAGAACTGCATTTTGTTTTTGTGTGTTTGTGGCGGCTGGCTGGTGCAGCGTGATCTAGCATAGAAAGCAGTACTGGGGAGTCAGGAGGTGTATAACAGTGTAGACCAGCACCATTTTGTGAGCAGGTGAGCATGGTTAACTCACTTGTTTAAAGGGGTACAGGATGCATTACAGGGGAATAGAGTGACCAGATCCCTTGTCAGCTGATTGTGGGAAAAAACTTAGAAAACCTGTTGAGAATGAAGATAGAGAAGAAAGAAAAGGTGAGTTAAGGTATAGTACATCCAGGGTTGTAAATGGCCATGAGCTGGATTTGGCTGTTGCAAATGAGATTCAATTCTGCTGTGACAGAAATCTCCACTAATTTCTGAGCTTCAGTAAAAGGATAGCAAAAACACAACCAAAAGAGGAATTAAAACGTAACAAACTTGTTTAGAGACTGAATGTACAGTATGTGCAAATGAAGTGCCCAGATAAAATGGAAATTAGGCTGGGTTGTACAATTGTGATTTTTTTTAGATCATCAATTTACACAGTCAAGACTTCACACCAAATTGACTTCTGGATGAGAAGATATCAATGACATCATGGCTCTAGCGTGCCACAGGGATCACGTGATGGCCATATTTTAAACCCAGAGAAAATCTCAACATGGTATCCGTATGTCAGTATCGAGCAGCCCATGACTAATACACACCACAAGACTTCTCAGTTCGCAGATTTACACTTTGATAACTGCCGGCAGCCAGTCGCAAACCTCTGGATTCTAACAGCTATCTAAGGCCTTGTCCACACTGCCCTATTTTTGTTTAATGCCAGAGAAAGATCTATCTCCATTTTCACCTTTCATCTACACTAGCCTAGCCCATGATAATGAAAACGTAAAATGCTCACCAAAGTTGGATACTTGTGTAAGTGTAGGCATTAGTGTTGTAATGTGGATGAGCAAAAACAAAGTTATCCGAAAATAATGCTCTAATCACACTGTGATTGATCCATTTTATTTTGTGGCCTTTCCCTGATTTGATCCTGCTCATTACTACCTCTCATTCAGTGATTGGTCATATTTTCTGTACCTTTATCTGTCAGTTCCCAAACAGATATAGTAACGCTTAAATTTAGACATTTTAACCTTTGTTGAAGGTTTTCTCAGAATGTCTGAAACCATGTTCTCAGATGTACATTAGACAATTCATATAGTTCTTCACTGAGCATGTTACTAATGAAGTGGTATCGACACCTACAGTATGTGCTTGGACCTCTGTCTGTTCACTTGGTTCTAACTTAATGCAATAGCTGCTTGAATGACATCAACTTTTCCTGCCAATACCATTTAACAGCTGTGTTAAATATATAATATATGCTTTCTAACCCAGCCACAGGGATGCACAAACCAGTGTGTTTCTTCATGCCGGTCCCAAGCCGGATAAATGGGGAGGGTTACGCGTCAGGAAGGACATCCAGTGTAACATTTTCCTAAATCAATATGTGGACATCAATACAAATTTCCATTCTGGATCGGTCGAGCCCTGGGTTAACAACGACTGCCACCAGTACTGTTAGCCAACAGGGTGCTGGTGGAAATGGGCTACTGTTGGCCAAAGAAGAAGAAGAAGGAGAAGAAGAGTGGGAGAGACGTATCTGGAGGCAGGAGGAGGACGAAGGTAAACTGAGTGGAACTGTTGGTAGGAACTTTGAATTTTGGCAGTATGACTGATTGGGGAGAGAGTTAGCAGATATGATGGAGAGAAGGAAGGCTGATATATTGTGCATGCAAGAGACTAAATGGAAGGTGAGTAAGGTCAGGTGAATCGAAGGTGGGCTGAAATTGTTCTATCATGGTGTGGATAGGTAGAGAAATGGAGTAGGGGTTATTCTGAAGGAACAGTATGTCAAGAGTGTTTTGGAGGTGAAAAGTGTCAGACAGAGTAATGATCATGAAGCTTGAAATTGGAGGTGTGATGATGAATGTTGTTAATGCATATGCCCCGCCAGTTGGGTATGCAGTGGATGAGAAAGAAGATTTTGAAGTGAGTTGGATGAAGTGATGAACAGCATACCTAAGGGACAGAAAGTGGTGATTGGAGCGGATTTCAATGGACATGATGGTGAAGGGAACAGTGGATGAGGAGGTGATGGGTAGGTATGGTGTCAAGGAGAGGAATGAAGAAGGTCAGTAGAAAATGGATTTTGCCAAAAGGATGGACATGACTGTGGTGAATACATATTTTAAGAAGAGGGAGGAACATAGGGTTATGTACAAGAGTGGAGGATGATGCACACAGGTAGATTACATCCTATGCAGAAGAGTCAATCTGAAGGGGATTGAAGACTGCAAAGTGGTGGCAAGGATGATGTTGGAGATCAAGAAGAGGAAGAGTGTGAAGGCAGAGCCAAGGATGAAATTGTAGAAGTTGAAAAAGGAAGTCTGCAAGGTTGAGCTTAGGGAGAAGGTGAGACAGGCACTAGGTGGTAGTGAAGAATTACCAGACAGTTGGGAAACTACAGCAGATGTAGTAAGGGTGACAGCAAGAAGGGTTTTTGGCATGATATCTGGACAGAGGAAGGAGGAAAAGGAAACCTAGTGGTGGAATGGGGAAGTACAAGAGAGGAGAAAGAGGATGACAAAGAAGAAATGGGATAGTCAGAGATGCAGGAAGTAGACACAGTACAAGGAGATAAGGCACAAGGTGAGAGAGGTGTGCAAAGGCTGAAGAAAAGGCATATGATGAGTTGTATGAGAGGCTAGACACTAAGGAGGAAGAAAAGGACCTGTAACAATTGGCTAGACAGAGGGACCGAGCTGTGAAAAATGTGCAGCAGGTTAGGGTAATAAAGGATAAAGATGGAAACGTTCTCACAAGTGAGGAAAGTGTGTTGAGCAGATGGAAAGAGTACTTTGAGAGAATGAGAGAGAGAAGAGGTTGGATGATGTGGAGATAGTGAATCTTGCATAGACAACAATTTCCAATAGTTTTAGCATTTGATAAAACAATAAATAAATCTCAGGGCCATAGTTTTTTTTATATATATTTATATTGATTTTAATTTGAAACAAATAACATTCCATAAAATCAAGTCAAACGTAACAAACCAAAATTAAAAAAAAAAGAAGAGCAAATCTTTAAAAGCAGCAAGGAAGAAAAAGTATTCTTATTCTAAAAGGTTAATTGATTATTAAACAGATCCTTTAACTGAGAATTAGATTGTTTCCAATTTCAAATAGTATAGAACATCAGGTACCCACTGACTTTAAAGTTGTAGAGTGAGATTCTTCCAATTGAGCAAGATAAGTGTACATGCTAATATTGAGGTAAAGACAATTACAGCTTGTTTGTCCTTCTTCACTTTAAGCCTGCCTGGAAGTACACCAAACACAGCTGTTAATGGGTTAGGAGTGATTGTGACACCAGGGCTGTCTGATAGGCATTAAAATATGTTTATCCAAAATTATGCTAATTTGGTGCACACCCAAAACATGTGGCCTAGTGAGACTAGAGCTAGACTGCAATGTACACGGTTGAATCCTGCCATGGATACATTTTGGACAATTTTAAATTAGATAAATGCACTCCATAAAAATATTTTAAGTTCCATAATTCAGTGCTTTGCTCATATTAAGCTAGAGTGTATTCTATGCACAACTACCTTCCACTCCTTTTCTGAAACATTAAATGAAAGGTCTTTTCTCCACCATACCTGGGATCTTTGAAAGGAAGGGACTTTAAAATGTTTTTATATATTGTAGAGAATCTATCTGAGTCTTCAAGACTGAAAAATATTTCTTTTGGAATAGAAATAGGTAGGTGGTAAAAATTGAGCAGGTTCCCGGGGCCAGAGTTTTGACCACGTTGGAATATACCCATAGACAGCCATATACAGGTAAAATTCCATTACAACGAATATCTTTACAATGAAATTTTCATTACAACGAAGAACTTTTGGTCCTGACAGTTTCCCCATATGACATAAGTCTATAGAAATCTTGTTACTACGAAATACATTCAGCAGATATTTTCATTACAACAAAGTGCCCAAAAGACTTTGAAATGCCTGCATGAATTATCCATTGGTGGAGACCGGCGGTGAGGGATGCCATCAAGCTGAAGAAGGAGTCTTATAGGACCCTTTAGTCCTGTAAAGGACTCTGGAGGCTAGCTAGGTACCGGCAGACCAAGACGAATGCGGCTTTGGTGGTTGCTGAGGCAAAACTCTGGTGTGGGAGGAGTTTGGGAGGCCATGGAGAAAGCACTTTCGAACAGCTTTGAGAAAATTCTGGTCCACCATCCGACATCCTCAGGAGGGAAGCAGTGCAGTGTCAACACTGTATATGGTGGGGATGGTGCACTGCTGACCTTGACTCGGGGCGGTGTGGTGGTGTCGGTATATTTCAAAGACCTCCTCAATCCCACTAAAACAGAGCCTGGGGACTCTGAGGTGGGCACTGAGGTCACCGAGGTGGTCAAAAAACTCCTTGGTGGCAGGACCCCGGGGGTGGATGAGATACACCCGGAGTTCCTCAAGGCTCTGGATGTTGTGTAGGACTGTCTTGGTTGACACATCCCTGCAACATCAACGTGGACATCGAGGACAGTACCTCTGAATTGGCAGACCTGGGTGGTGGTCCCCCTCTTTAAGAAGGGGGACCAGAGGGTGTGTTCCAAATAAAGAGGGATCACACTCCTCAGCCTCCCTGGAAAGTTTGGGGAGAGGAGGGTCCATTGAATAGTCGAACCTCAGACCAGGAGGAACAGTATAATTTTGTCCTGGTGCGGAACAGTGGACCAGCTCTACATCCTTAGCAGGGTCCTGGGTGTGCATGGGAGTTTGCCCAACCAGTCTAGATGTGTTTTGTGGAATTGAAAGGCGTTTGCCCATGTCCCTCGGGGAATCCTGTGGGGGTGCCAGGAATATGTGGTTGCCCCAAGTGGAGGAGTTCAAGTATCTCGGGTGTTGTTCATGAGTGAGGGAAGAATGGAGCGTGAGATCGACAGGGGATCGGTGCGGCGTTTGCAGTGATCAGGCCTGCATCGGGTCTATCGTGGTGAAAAGGAGCTCTTCCTGGTGTGGCGGAAGTGCTGCATGGGAACCTGGAAGCACTCTGGGTGTACCTGGCCTTCCCGCACTTCCTGTTGTGGTGGAAGTGTGCAGTCCATGGTTCTGGAACCATCAGGCACCGCTTGCGGACACAGCCCACAGGGTTGAGCTTAAAACCCTCCGGTCCCCGTGCAATCAGGGGCTCCCTTTTCACACTGGGAAGATATTGCCTCTCCCGTCCTTCCATCTCCAGGCATCCGATATATATGTATATAGTAATAAAGAATAGATGACTAACAAAATCGGGTTGGTGAATTAACCTGTGTAATTTAAGTGGACCAGATGTGATTGCAAAGATCAAAACCAAAGCATTTGACATAGACTGTTTTGAATTGAGACATATATTGGGTTGGAGAATGCGCACGAAGTGCGAAAATTCATACCTCATGAAGGAACTGGAAAAGGTTATGAAAACCGGAAGTATGTCATCAGTGGGCCCGTGAATCATCACAGGAGC
>NW_024386475.1:0-7269 GCF_016835505.1 Polypterus senegalus
TTTGAGTGGCTCTAAATAAGTCATTAGTACACTTCTGTATTTAACTCACCAATCAGCCTTACAGTGTTGACTGCCCTAACTGACAAAATTCTACGAAACACAAGTGTAACGATAATCCCCACTCATTTTTCCAGTTTAGCAGAATCTTTCTCTAATTTATGCAAAGAACATAACATTACCACCCAAGTAATGCTCAGTGTTAGTTTTTAAGCAGGATGGCTGCTACAAAGAACTTTTTTAGCGTCCCAGGACCAAAGGTGTAGGTAGAGTAGTGTTTTCCAACTGTTGTTCTGAGGTGGCACACTTTTAGTAACCCAGCAATCCCAATGCACACTGTGATTCTGCCAACCACAAAAGAATTCAATGTCTACAGTTTCTAAACTTTCTGTAGCAGGGTCTCCAATTCCAGTCCTGGAGAGCTACTGTGGCTGCAAGTTTTCATTCTAATTCTGTTCTTAATCACTGACCAGTTTTTGCTACTCATTAACTATTTCCCTTTATTTCAATGGACTTTTCTTGAGACTCTGACTGCTGAATTGATTCTTTTTTCTTTAAACGGCACTTAAACATAAATTTGATGTGAGGTGTGCCAACAGATGACCAGCTAACTTGGGGCCTCAAACTCCAACTTCACTTCATTCAATTTCTTAATTTGAAGCCAACTCTCGTTGCTAATTAAACCCGTTATTTAATTCCATGGCGCTCATTCTGCCATGGCAGACATTTCCTAAACTGGTGATTTTCAATTTTAAGAGCTCAGGCTGTCAAAATATTTTGTGGACTTGAGCAGATCAACATTACTGAGGCCTTCACCTTTCTTTATTTTCAGGCATTGTGTGATGGATGCTGGTTGTTGTTTATGTGTTGGTTAATTTTGTGTCTTAATATTGTTTGGTTGCTAATTAAGGAAAAAAGAAATAATTAAAGGGCCTGAGTATTAAGTTGTGGATCAATTAATTAAGGCAAAGAGTTAATTAGCAACAAAATCTGGTCACTAATTAAGAAAAGGAGGTAGAATGAAAACCTGCAGCCGCAGTAGCTCTCCAGGGGCCTCATGCATAATACCATGTATAGAAATCACATTAAAACATGGCGTACGGACAAAAGGAAATGTGCGTATGCACAAAAAGTCCAGATGCAAAAACCTTTGCGAATGCCAACTTCCATGTTCTTCCACTCAATAAATCCCAGTCAGTGCAAAAAGTAACACACATGCACGTGCCTGCTGCCACTCCCTAACTCCTCCCAGAATTATGCCTCTTTGAATATGCAAATAAATATAAATAGCCCTTAAGATCAGCATTCTGTGAAAAGGCAATGGCAAAAGCATGGGGGGAAATAGAAGAATTTCAGCTAATACCAAATGGAGGCAAAGACAAAAGTACTATTTGTTGGTTTAAACAGATTACATACCTATGGAAGCATGGAGGTGTATGGGAGAGATAGCAGTGGAGTTTTTAACCAGATTGTTTAATGGAATCTTGGAAAGTGAGAGGATGCCTGTGGAGTGGAGAAGAAGTGTACTGGTGCCGATATTTAAGAATAAGGAGGATGTGCAGGACTGTAGTAACTACAGTGGGTTAAAATTGATGAGCCACAGCATGAAGTTATGGGAAATAGTAGTGGAAACTCAATTAAGAAGTGAGGTGATAATTAGTGAGCAGCCGATGTGATGTTTGCTCTGAGGATGTTGATGGAGAAGTTTAGAGAATGCCAGAAGGAGTTGTATTGCATCTTTGTGGACCTGGAGAAGGCATATGAAAGGGTGACTGAGAGGAGCTGTGGTGTTGTATGAGGAAGTCAGGAGTGGCAGAGAAGTACATAAGAGTTGTACAGGATATGTACGAGGGAAGTGTGACAGTGGTGAGGTCTGCAGTAGAAGTGACAGATTCATTCAAAGTGGAGGTGGGATTACATCAGGGATCAGCTCTGAGCCCTTTCTTATTTGGAATGGTGATGGACAGATTGACAGACGATATTAGACAGGAGTCCCCGTGGACTGTGATGTTTGCTGATGACATTGTGATCTGTAGCGATAGTAGGGAGCAGGATGAGGAGACCCTGGAGAAGTGGAGATATGCTCTAGAGAGGAATGGAGAGGAATGAAGGTCAGTAGGAATAAGACAGAATACATGTGTGTGAATGAGAGGGAGGTCAGTGGAATGGTGAAGATGCAAGGAGTAGAGTTGGTGAAGGTGGATGAGTTTAAATACTTGGGATCAACAGAACAGAGTAATGGGGATTGTGGAAGAAAGATGAAAAAGAGAGTGCAGGCAGGGTGGATTCGGTGGAGAAGTGTGTCAGGAGTGATCTGTGACAGACGGGTATCAGCAAGATTGAAAGAGAAGGTCTACAGAACGGTAGTGAGACCAGCTATGTTATATGGGTTGGAGGCACTGACCAGAAAGCAGGAGACAGAGCTGGAGGTGGCAGATTTAAAGATGCTGAGATTTTCACTGCGTGTGACGAGGATGGACAGGATTAGAAATGAGTACATTAGAGGGTCAGCTCAAGTTGAACGGTTGGGAGACGATTGCGCTGGTTTGGACATTTGCAAAGGAGAGATGCTTAGTATATTGGGAGAAGGATGCTAAGGATAGAGCTGCCAGGCAAGAGAAAAAGAGGAAGGCCTAAGAGGAGGTTTGTGGAGAAGGTGGTGAGAGAGGACATGCAGGTGATGGGTATAATAGAACAAGATACAGAGGACAGGAAGATATGGAAGAAGATGATCAGCTGTGGCAACCCCTAATGGGAGCAGCCGAAACAAGAAGAAGAGCACCAGGGAGGGTTTACATACTTCCTTCAACATTCCAAGGTTGTCCAATGAATATGATGAAAAACTATCAGGACGTGATTTCATTAGTGTGTAGATACGGGCCACCTGACCTTTTATCTACAATGATGAGCAATCTGCGGTGGCAGGAGATTACAGAAAGTCTACAGCCAGGCCAGAGACCAATATTGTTGCAGGAGTGTTTCAACTAAAGATAAGAGTTTATGGATGATATCATACAGAACCAGATGTTAGGAGTGGTTGTGACAAGAGTCCACATTTTTGTGTTTCAGAAGAGAGGTCTGCCTCATGCACAAACCCTTCTGCTTCTCAGGAGTAAAGCCACAAGATATGGATGTTATCAACAGGCTGTTAAGCGTGGAGCTGCCAGACCCTGCACAAGACCCCCACATCTATGAGATAATAGTTAAAAATATGGTCCACAATCCATGTGGTCATTTGAATCTGTTAGCTCCACGTATGGTAAAGGGTCAATGTTCAAAAAATTTCCCAAAGGAATAATAGGAGGAGACATCAGCCAGTGAGGATGGATAGCTGAAAATTAGGCAGAGTTAAGATAAGTGGAAGGACAGCGACGAATGAGCGTTTAGTAAATTACAATCTGTATCTGATTCACAAGTTCAACTGCCATATCAACGTAGAGATCTGTGCTACAGTGAAGAGTGTGAAGTACCTCTTTAAATACAAATATAAGGGACATGATTGTGTCAGCATTGTCATTAAAGAGGGTACTACTCTTGAATATGATGAAATTAGGAAATTCGAGAACTCTCAGTATATCAGCGCCCCAAGGCAGTGTGGCGGTTGTTTTGATTTGATGTCTGTGAACATTTGTATATAATTATGTAGTTGAATTTAGAGAGGAAAATGAAGTATGCACATTGGGTGGGGGTAGGGGTAGATTGACCACCCTGTAAGCTTGGTGTAAGGCTAATAGGACATACTTGGCATAAGGGATTATTTTTATTGAGATTTGCCAATGTGAAGATGGACAGTGGAAGTGTCTACTGCGGTGGGCTGGCGCCCTGCCCAGGGTTTGTTTCCTGCCTTGTGCCCTGTGTTGGCTGGGATTGGCTCCAGCAGACCCCCATGACCCTGTAGTTAGGATATAGCCGGTTCGACAATGGATGGATGGATGGATGGATGATATTGTCTAAGACTGCTTTTACTACATATTAAAGGGGCTTGATGACCTTAGAACAATTGAAGGGATTGTCTGTGGATCATTCATGGAGGCTGCACGAGCAAGGGGCCTTGTCAACAATGATTGGTTTTGGAAGAGGTCCTTGGAATAACAACAACAACATTCATTTCTAGAGCCCATTTTCATACAAATAATGTAGCTCAAAGTGCTTTACATAACGAAGAAAGAGAAAAAACACAAAATTAATAAGAAAATAGAATTAGGAAACATGAATTAACATAGAGTAAAAATAAGGTCAGATGGCCAGGGAGGACAGAAAAATAAAAAAAAAAACACTCCAGACGGCTGGAGCAAAAAACAAAATCTGCAGGGGTTCCAGGCCACGAGACCACCCAGTACCCTCTAGGTAGTTTCCTGACATAAATCTCAATCAGTCTTTGAAAGATTCTTTAGTCTTTGGGATGAGCCACAGATGCTTAATACTTGTTCAGATTAATAAAAAAAATTAAAATTAAACAAATAAAAATGAAATTATAAAAAACACTAACCTTTACAAGAACCATACATTTACACCGGCTGTTACAGACTCAAATCAAATGTATGTTTTTCTCTATAATAGTAATAATAATAGCAGCTTACTAATCAATAATGGAAATCCTGTAAGGACCCGGAATCGAACCCACAGCCTCTTGATTAGGACACAGTGTTGTACCCTAACCCAATTTCTTTTTCTTCATTTCAAATGTGCAATTGTTTTTTAAATGTATACATTTTCTGAAAGTCTTTATTTGATATTTGGACATCAGTCTTTATACAATTCAAGTCAACATTTTGTCATTAGTACTATAACATGAAAAACGTTTATGCTTTAGTTATGTGTTCAGTGTTTCTTGCCTCACATTTCCTGTCATCCCACATTTACACAGATCGTTGTAGACACGGAACACACATGAAATGTATGTATTCCAAATAACAAGATATATTATTTACTCTCTACAATAACAGACACGTCACACTCAGAAAAACAGACTTGAGCTGCATTAGGTGGGGTGATGGGATAGCAGGCCACTTGTGCTGATCGACACATTTACAAAAAAGAAGACGCTGATGAGGAGGTGAGAGGGAATATACAGTAAGGTGACCAGGGATTGCGAGTTTTTTTGTAGGCTTCAGGTATTCTAGAGTTAAACTGTTTGCCTTCATTTGTGTCTTTGATACACCAATTAACTCAGAAGAATTGTTTGTGAAATACAGGAGAAGGTTGTGTCAGATGGTTGCACAACACTATCAAGGGAATACAGATGGCTGTGCTTTGTGTGTAAACTGACACAAAGAGAACTCTAATGCACGATGGAAAACGATGCAGGGATTGCAACCTCCATGCAACATAGGCTGTCACGGGATATACAAATCCTGAGGACTATTATGATGGAGTTAATGAACTCGACTCAGCGATGGTATTGGTGATGACTGTGAATACTCTTCAGTGGGATGCACATCACCTTTCTTTTTCTCTCCGATGTCAAGTTCTGCTCTCGGGTTTCTGCAGCTGTCGTTGAACTTCCTCACTTTTCAGCCCGATAGTTTCTCTCAGCGTTTTATTCTTTTTATATATGCTTAGATAAATACTACATAAGTACACATTTATTCCTTTTGATAGTCACATCGCAAATTGTTCAGGCTTTCTTTGTCTTTCATTTGTCAAATGGCTGCTGGGTTGCTGTACAGCACAATGGCTCCTGCTGCTTCATACACAGAAAGCGTTCAGTTACCTTGGTAAGACATTTAAAAATATAACAACATAATTCAGAGGTGTGTGTTCATTCATGTGTATTGATATTTATGTATTTGAAATGAATGCTTTAGTAACGATTTGAACACAAGTGTCTTTAAGTGATCATTAATAAAGACCTGACGCTTGATACACCATGTGTGTTTAGATAAACCTCAGCATGTTGATTTCAAACACGTGAAAGTTCTTTGTGTCAAGTCGAGTCACTAATCCCAGACAATGCTGTGACTGTCCACTCAGATCCTAAATTTGATTCAGTTTATCGTATTTCCTGATTGTGATGTCTGTTCAGGTGAAATGCCATTATATAAATACACACAGCTGAAGTCATTTTGTGTTAAATTCCTTGACTTTGCTCTCTGGTGTCAGTTCTCTTCTCAGGTTTCTGCAGTTTGCACTGAGTTTTATTTTATTGATTCCCTTGACGTCTCTTCCTTTCCCATAACCACAGGCTGACAAGCGTTCCCAGAATTCTCTTTATTGGCCGAGTGCACTGATGTGGATGAGGAATTTGTCTTTGTAGTGTTGTTGCAACAATCAAGGAGAGCACAAAACATAAAAAGATCAAATATGACAGAGTATACTCCACTGGTACCGTTGATTACTATTATATGTGTTCGAACCTCGTTCTGGCCAACTACTCCAATAGTTATTATTGAAGTTAGAATTCTGCTGTCTATTGTCGTGTCTGGAGTGATCTTGTTCAAAAGTACAGTTCTCCCTCCTGTCCCTTGATTCATAATAGAATTTATTCCATTCTGAGTATCCCTCCACTCCTCTATTATTCTCCTCTTCCTGACATTCCTCTACATTCTCCTCTGTTGTATGTTGATTGGAATATTGTTCAATACCGATATTGTAATTGTGGCTGTAATTAGCCTTACCTTTAGTGTTTCTTTCCCCCTTTCATTCGATTGTTGTTCTTGACCCTCCATAATGTCTCTGTCCATCATATTTCTTGTCATATTCCCTCTTCGACTGGGTCCCAACATATTGATTTTAAATGGAACAGATAGACTCAATTAATACCTTATTTAACCCCCTTTGATTCACAAAATTCCTAATTCAACAAAAAACTTTAACAAATGTTAATTTCTTTGTAAAAATATTTTTTATATAAAAATGTATATATACAAGAAAAAAGTCATATAATATTTACAGTAGTTTTTACAAGTATATGTGTATACAGTAGTTTTATTTACAGTAAATTTTGTTCATCTATAAAAAAAATGTATTCTTTTTATTACTTTTCTTTTTTAAGGAAAACTATTTTATAAAATTTGGTCATGAACCGAAGCAATTTCCCCCATAGGATTATATGTAAATACAATTAATCCGTTCCAGACCATACGAACTGTATATAAATATATATATTTTTTTAGTTTTGAAGCACAAATATAGTTAATTATATCATAGAATGCACAGCGTAATATTAAACTAAATGTAAAAACATTGAGTAACACTGTGAAAACCTTGAACAACAGAGAAAACTAACACTGCAATAGTTGGCGCCATACTGCTAGGAACCGGTCGCTAAAA
>NW_024386476.1:0-9226 GCF_016835505.1 Polypterus senegalus
AAAAATAAAATTACCCCGCAAAAAAAATGTGCATTAATTTGGAAATTTTGAATAAATAAAAACCCAAAGTGTTGGGTGGATTAGAAAAAAAGGGGCCAAAAAAAATTTTTTATATGGGAAAAAATTTAAAAAAACATACAGACAGTGAGGTGGGTATTTGAATTCAGGGCACTAGGCTGTGAAAAAGGGTACAAAATATGCCCACCCTTAAAAGATAAAACCAAATAGATCCATATGCTCGTCCAGTTTTTTAAATTTTGTAGGTACTTTAAAATTTCCCGGGATTTTTTTTGGGGGTTTTTAGAATACTTTGCCAAGAAAAAAAAAGACAAAGTTACAAAAAAAAATAAAAAAAAACATTAAAAAGCTAATATTCCAAAAAAGAGAACCATTGAAGTCTTAACCTTGAAATAAAACAAAAAAAAGAAGAAAAGCCTCCATTGTAGTGAAATGCTTTTGTAAACATTTGTCGAAATTCTTCTTTTTTCCCACTTTAAAACGAACCCCTTGAAAATATACCCAAAACACATATCCCCTGCTTTTTTTCTGAGATTCTGAAAGACTTTTGGTTTGTTCTTTTTTTTTTACAGGGGAGAAGTAGCACAATCAATGTGACCCAAATATGCCGGTACACATGCAGTGCTTTAAAAGCATTCAGACCCTTTTCTTTTCGCATTCTGTTGTAGCAGCCTTATGCTTTCATTTTTCCCCCCAAAACAATACTCAAATTTCCCAAAACAAAACAGGCTTTTAGGGCTTTGGCAATTTTTTTGTTTAAAAAAAAATGAAATATCACATTAACAGTATTCGGCCCTTTTCCTACATTTGAAATATGACTCTGGGGCACTCTTTCTTTGAGGGCCCTGATAGCCCCTGGGGGACCTGGGGTCAAATCAAATGAGGGGAAAAGGGGTTAAAAAAAGGCACACACATACTAAGCTGCATGAAGGTCTCGTTGACAATGTGTATCGACAAACCAAGGCAAGGGTCAAAAAAACTAATTCAGGTTTTTTTGGGATTGTGTGGGAGGCACGTCCAACTGCGTTTCTGTAGCATTAAAGGGTTCCAAGAGCAAGGGGGCTTCATAATTTTAAATGGAATAAATCTGAACAATCATGCCCCTTTAAAGGGGGCCCCCAACAAAAAAACAATGGGGAAAAAAGGGCCCAAGAGAAGTGACCAAAACGATAGTTACTCTGGTTGATTTCAAACCTGTGTAGAAAAGGGGGCTTCAGATGGACAACCACTTTAAAACCTCCACCAATTGGCTTCATGGCAGAGGGGCCCAGATGACACATAAAATTTTTGCCGGCACCTAAAGGATTTCAGACTTAAAAAACGGTTCTTTGGTTTGTAAAACCGATTGAATTTTTCCCCAATTTTAGGCATCCGTCGGGAGGAAATCAAAACCCCCTCCCCCTGAAATACCATTTCAGGGGTTTTAATGGTGGTGAGCCCATGTTTGAGTTTTTTTAGCAAAGGATTTACGATAATCAGGCGGGAAAGCTGAAGGGACAAATTACGGAGACAACCAAGAAAACTTTTCCAAGAACCCGGGACGTGACCCTAAGTACAAAACAAAGACAACACAGAAGCGCTTAAATGATATCCCGGTACAAAAAAACCCCGAACCCTGGGGGGACCTTAAACTCACTGCCCCCTTTCCCCCCCAGCCCAGAGTTGAGAGGGGGAAAAAGGGTCAGAGAACCCCCCCTTAATTGGGTTAAGAAAATTTAAAAGGCCCCAGGCTTAAATCTGAGGGGGTCTAACTGTTAAAAATTGGGTTAAAATTTTAAAGTAATAAAATTAAATTTTTTTAAACCCGGGGGTTCTTAGCAGGAATATAAAAAAAAAAAATTTAAATTAAAAAGAAAAAAATTTTAAAAAAAAACAAAATTTTAAATAATGTTTCATTTACCCCCGGTGGAATTAAAGCCCAAAAAACAAGTTTTATTTTTAAACCCGGGGTAATAAATTTTTTTTAAATTTTGGGGGTTTTTTTTTTAAGGGGTCATTTTAAAAAAAACTGGGAATAAAAATTTTGAATATTTTTGAAATAAAAAAAAAAAAATACTTCTTTAAAAAAAAAGTTTGGGAAAATCCTAAAAAGTAAAAAAATTACCCAAATTTGGAAAAAATAATTTTTTGGGTTAAAAAAAAAAAAAAAATTTGCCTTTTTTTGCCGGGTTGGCTTTTTTTCAATTTTTTTGTTTGTGGAAATTTTTGGAAAAACACATTCCCAAAAAAATTAAATTTTAGTTTTTTTGCAGAAAATTTAAAAGAAATATACAAATAAAAAAATTTTTAAAAAGTAAAATGAAAACACTGGGGTGGGTTGGGCCCCTCCCGGGGTTTTGTTCCGCCTTGTCCCCTTTTTGTCTGGGATTGGCCCAGCAGACCCCCCCCTGTGTTCGATTCAGTGGGTTGCAAAATGGATGGATGGATAAAAATAAAAACAAAAAATTCCCAACCCTTAGCCCACATTAAGGGTAGGCGGGAACGTCCTGACAGGCCCAAGTCCACTATGGGGCCCAGTTGGGCTTTTAGTCACCAGTTAACCCAATGCATGTCTTTGAAAGTGGAAGGAAACCAGGTATCTGAAGAAAAACCCAGATAGACACAGGAGGACATGAAATTTCCAAACAGAATCAATAGGCCAAGTTTGGCACTGAACCTTCATGAGGCAAAAAAGCATACCAGTGCAACACTATGCCAGCTTTCAAAAAAAAAGTGATCATGTTAAATGCTGAAAAAATTTTAATAGATTTTTATTCAAAAAATAGAGGCAGAAGATATGTTTACAAATTTGGGCTACTAAATTCCTTTTTAAAATTTCAGTTTTATTCTCTAACTTAAATTCCCAACTGAAAGATTTTTTAAGTTTAAGTAGTGAGAAAAAAAGGAAAAAAGGGTCCCTAAAAGCTTTTATAAAAACCATTTTTTTAAACCTTCAATCTAATTTAGGATTGTGGGGGAAACCCGGGATTAGGCACAAGGGCGTCATTTAAATGAAATGGCTTTCATCCTCACACTCATCACTCTCTGTCTTCCAACCACATTTCCCAAACTGCATCCAGTTCAGAAAATTTTGGGGTGTAGGGTCCTTTTGTATTGGGGCGTTGAACCAATTTAGATACCAGTCAATTCAACACCCTTTTCCCAAGACATCCTCTTCCATCCTCCCTTTTAAACCTTTAAAACTAATTTAAGGGTTCAAAATGAAAACCTTTCCTGAATCCTTGATGGGGCTCCCGTCATTACAAGGCATATAAAGGAAATTCACCAATCAACCAGCCTGTTTTTTGGGAAAACACAAAAAAGTGTAACAGCAGTGGGAGCCCCAATTCGGGAGATGTAGGCTTTTATGGTGCCTCCTCGCTAATTTTTCCCTTTAATTTAAAAAAAAACCCAATTTTTAGAAGAAGATTTTTGGGCAATGTCAGTAACTTTTGATTCCCAAGGGGTACATATTTAAATTGATTTTTTTTAATTGGACAGATGGATTAATGCTTTCGAACCCTGTCACAGGCACATTGTTTTCCCCACTCTTTCCCCAAAGGACATATATTGGACTTGATTTTATTCGGTTTCCCCCGCTTAAGTACGCAGATGAACCCCCCAAAACGATCACTTTCTTATTTCTTTCTGAATTTGCACTTTCCACCCCAATTTCCTTTCTCTTTCTTTCTGAAAATTTTTAAAATATTCTAGACCTGCCTCTATATTGTTTCCCTTATGGACTTGAAAATTTTTCCCACTCAAGCGGGTCTCACACTATAACACGGGCTTTATGGTATTCTTAACTCTTTTCTCATTAAAACTAGATCGTTTCTTTAAATTTCTGCTCCGGGTTCCGCTAAACTTTGGTTTTTTGAAAGAAAGGAGCAACAAACAGTTTATATAAAACTGCTCTTTGTTCACAAAGAGATGTAAAAAACCATATATTTTACTTACAAGGACTGTATTGCAAAACTAAACATTATACCCCCTTTTTTTTTTAATAAAGGGAACCCCCAAGTCATTGTTTTCACTCTTTAAAATACCAAAACCCCCAATTTTTTTCCCTTTCCCATTTTTTATCAACTAATTTAATTCCTTATGTCCTTTTTTAATGAAAAACCCGAAATTATAAAATCTCTAGACCCTAAATACTAATTTTAAAAACCCATCCCCCAATTCATTATTCCCCTTTTTCAGTTTCCCTATTTTCCAGAAATCTAGATCTTTCGAAGTCTAAGCCATCCACCTGTCAACTGACCCCTCCAAAGTTCTAGGCCTTTTCCCCCTCTCTTTTCCCCTTTTTTTTTTCTATAATCCACTCTTCTCTCCTACTGGCACTTTTCCCTTCATTTTTTTAAAAAACCCCCCCAATACTAAAAAAACCTTTTGGGCCCATCCAACTAATTTAAATTTCATCCTATTTCTAATCTACCCTTCATTTAAAAATTCTAAAAAATAGTGGCTTTAAACTTCATTCTCATCTATCTAAAAATAATTGTATGAAATTCCATCTGGTTTTCCCCTCCACAGTCAGAAACTGCATATAAAAATTACAAAACCACCTTTGGCAGCGACTGGTTTAATTTACCATCCTCCTTGATCGGTCACCCTTTTAAAATTTTGTCACACTACTTTTTTCTCAATGATTATCTTAATTGGCCCCCAAACTCCACTAGAGGGTTCAGGTCCTCCCCGGGCCACACCCAGTTTGCACAAAATTTTCCATCCCAACCCCCTGCTGTATTTTTAGGTTTGCCCCAGGGCACTGTTTTGGGGCCCCCTCCTTCCTTTCCCCTTTTTCTAAATTAACCAAGTTCCCAGGCCCGGGATTCCCGGGGGGCGGCACCCTCCCCCGGGATTGTTCCTCCTTGCCCCTGGGTTGGCTGGGATTGGCCCCAGCGCCCCCTGTGACCCTTTTCAGATTCAGCGGGTTGGGAAATGGTATATGTTAGCTTATGACACCAGTTTTTCACTAAAACCTAGTGCCCCTTTCCACCCCCCTAATTTACTGATTGCAAGAGAAACAAATTTCGGGTTTCCAAACTTTTTAAATTAAATAGTGACAAAATGGGGTTTCCCCCACTTTGGGTACAGAATCAACATTATCCAAAACTGATTTTTTTTTGGGTTTGAAAAACCCCCCACGGGTTTAAAGAGTTGGGTGTCATCCTTGACAGTACTTTTTATACTTTAGCCCACATAAAAACGCTCCCCTGTTTTTTCCCCTTTGAAAAAATTGTATTCGCCTCCCCTCCCCCCACACCATGCTATCCTTTTTCATAGCCTTTTCACTCCGTTATTGCAATTCCCTTTTCTTTGGTCTTCTCGAAATCTCTTTTTAAGCCCTTAATTCCAGAATTCATCCCGCACAAATTTGAACCCCCTATTCACCTACCACTCCCGTTTGCAGCAGCTTCATTGGGTTCCAGTTCAGTTCCCCAATTTAAAATTCTCCCAAAAAAGGCTTCCCCAACCTTTCCCCTTTATATCTTCCGACCTCCTCCCTTTGCCCCTCCTGCCCCCTGTCCTCTTCCTCCATCCCTTGACTTCCCCTTTTGTCCCCACCCCTATGGGGAGCACAGCATTCAGTTGCTCTGCTCCCCGCTTTGGGAAATCAATACCCGACTTGAAATATTGAATCATTTTCACTTTCAAATCTAAACTTAAAACTCATTTGTTTGCTGCCCTTTTTTTATTACAAATTTCTCGTCTGATTTTAATTCTGTATTTTTTCTTTTTGTTTTAATCTGTTTTTTCATTGTTGGGGGTTTAGTGTTTAGAAAAGGGACCAACAAATAAATAAAATGTTTTTTATTATTATTATTATATGTGGTGGCGGTTTCAGTTAAGGATTCTGCAGATTTGGGGGGAAAAATACCTAGTGGCTGTGATACAGTTTAGATTGCTTATTCATTACCCCCTTTTAAACCATTTTTTAAGCTATCTTAACCTTTTGTCCCAAATAAAAAAAAAAATGTATTTTAAAAGTAAAAATAGACCCGGTTTGTAAAATTACAAAATTTTAGACGAAAGTGCTTTTTTAGAAAAGCAGTGGTAGTAGAGATAGTAGTAAGCTTTTTTTTGTCATTTCAACCATATACAGTTTAAAGAAAAGTGAAACAAACAACATTGCCCTGGGACCATGTTACATAAAAAACAGGTTATGAAAAAAATTGCTTATTTTTTAAAATAAAAATCCATTTAAGCAAATAAACATTTTGGGAATGAAAAAAAAGAAGCGGAAAGCGGGAGTGCTGACTAGCACTCATATATTTTCTTTAGGTATGAAATGAGCAGGTTTTGAAATCAGAATATAATTTAATATGTCATGTGCTCTGTGCAAATATTTTAAATCTACTTTCTTTTACTCACATATACAGCTAACAAAAGCCAGATTTAGCACACAGGTTCCCATATAAGAACACTAGGCAAGCATTTTAAGACAAGACAAGAAGGAAACAAAAAATATAAAGCCTTGGAACATTGCCCACACACCTTTAAACCTGTGGGGGATGGGAGATAAAAAATTCCAATCCCGAAAATCCCTTCCCAATGAAAGAAATCCCTGCCTCAGAGCCACCACTTGCTCCATTGTGCCAAAATGAGAAATATGAATAGAAGGAACAGATGTAAAAATGTCCCTGGGAAATAAAAAAAAGTAATATATGATAAAAAAGTATAATAAATATAAAAATATGATCTAGTTAGTGGTAAGGTTTGGGGTTTTTTTATCATTGTAGTCCTTGAATGTTTAAGTCTTATGGCTTTAGGTAAAAAACTTTTACACATTCTGGTAGAAATGCCTGAAACTTCTGTACCCCAGACAAAGGGGCTGAATATTTTTGGTGGGCCCCATAAACTCCCCCAGCTTTTAATTTTAGTTCACATTCCAAAAAAAAAAAGCCATGATCATAATGTTTTGTGAAGAGGACTTAGCCTCATAGCCTCCAGTTTTTGGGAATGGTGTGAAAGAAAAAGGTTAAAAAAAACAAGGGCTTTTGTAGACTTAAAATCACTTATGGGGCCCCCGGTGACAGCGTCACTCCCAAAGACCCATGTGAGATTTTTTTCCCCCTAGCTTCTCCTGTTCCTTTTTGTACTTTAAAGGGCCCCGGGCCCCCCTGTGTTCATCGTCCCTAAATAGCTTAGATTATTCCCCCCAATTTAGGCATAGTTTAATACAGTGCATCGAAAGTATTCACACCCATCACTTTTCCATTTTGTTATTTACAGCCTTTTTCCCAAAAAATGGTTTAAAATTTCTTTTTTTCCCTGAATTTACACACAACCCCCCCATAATAAAATTGAAAAAAACTTGAGATTTTTGAAATTTATTAAAAAAAAAAAAAATGAAAAAGGGCCTTTACATAAGTATTCACAGCCTTTGTCATAAAGCTAAAAAACTGAGCTCAGGTGCACCCTTTTTTTTCCCCTGATCACCTTGAGATGTTTCTGCAGCAATTGAGTCCACCTGTGGTAATTCAGTTGTTGGGACATGTTTTGGGAAAGGCACACACCTTTTCTTTTTAAGGCCCCACAGTTGACATTTCGGTCAGGCAAAAAAACATGAAGTCAAAGGAATTTTTCTTGCCCCCGAAGGGTTGTTGACACAAATCTGGGGAAGGTTCAAAATATTTCTGCTGCTTTGAAGGTCCCAATAGCACAGGGGCCCTCCATCATCCATAAGTGGAAAAGTTCAAAACCCCCAGGACTCTTCCTAGAGCGGGCCCGGCCTCTAAACTGGGGATGGGGAGGGGCCTTAGTCAGGGGTGACCAAGAACCCAAAAGGTTACTCTGTCAAACCAGAGGTCCTTTTGGGGAAAGGAAAACCCTTTCCAGGGGAAAACCATCCTAGCAACCCACCAATCAGGCGTTTGGGATGGCGGGAAAACCCTCCTTATAAAAAGGCCCTGGGGCCCCTGGAGTTTACAAAAACACCCGAGGACTCTGACCATGAGAAAAAAAATTTCTTTTGATGGAAAAAGATTGAATCTTTGGTGAATGGGAGGCATCCGTTTGGAGGAAAACCCGGCCGCTCACACAGGAATACCATCCCCAGGAAGCATGGTGGGGCAGCATCATGCGGGGGTGTTTTTCAGGCAGGAACTGGGAACTAGTCAGAATAAAGGAAAAATGCTGCAGCAAGACAGAAATCCTGGATGAAAAAACCCCCAGGCCCCGACCTCAGATGGGGTTAGGGTTTATCATTCAGCGGACAACGCCCGCACCAACGAAAATATCAAAGGAGTTTCAGGACAACCGTGAATTCCTTGAGGGCCCAAGCCCCAATTTAACAGAAAATCTCTGGAAAAATCTTAAATGGCTGTGCACCCGCCTCCCCTCTTGAGAGGTGCGAAAAAAAGAATAAAACGGGCCTGGTGTAAAACTTGTGGGATCATATTCAAAAGACTTTAGGGTGTAATTGCCAAAGGTGCATCACAAAATTTACGGGTGAATTTATTTCATGTGATTTCCAGTTTTTTTTTTTTAATAAATTTGCAAAAAAATCAAGTAAACTTTTTTTCCTTGTCATTATGGGGTGTTGTAGAATTTAGGAAAAAAAAATTTAATCCCATTTTGGGAAAAGGCTGTAACATAAAAAAAATGGAAAAGTGATGCGCTGTGAATATTTCCGATGCACTGTAACCCACCATTTAATTAGTCATGTTAATTGGGGGCAATATAAATTTAAGAGTATCCCAAAAAAAGTAAAAACCCCATTTATCAATTTTTAGTTAATTTAAAAAGGTCAAACTTCAGGACACAGTACAAGGTTAAATCGTCTTAAACACATGGGGAGGAGGAGAATGGAGGTTGCAGCTGATTCCACAGTAGCCCCTAAAAAGTCTATTAAAAATTTGATGCCATTAAAGGTGCATTAAAAGGATTCATCAGCAGACCTGGGGTGGGAAGAAGAGCATTGCCACAAGTGTCTTCCAAAACATAGACTGACCCATTAACTGCTCTGTAGGCAAGCGAAAACCAATGACATTATCCTGGCCCCCTTTTGCATGTGTCGGCGATGAGTTTTGGGGGATAGGGCACCTTTTACATTATAAAATAAAACCCCCGGTTTGAGAAACAAAAAATGGAACAACAGCAAAAACCCAACATTGAAAAATTTTCTGTAGTTATAGGGAAAATATCTACTTTGTCTTATAAAATTTTCAGGTGGCAACAGATATTCCCCTTGGGAAACTGAACTGTAGTTGTGTCTGGTGCTACA
>NW_024386477.1:0-3946 GCF_016835505.1 Polypterus senegalus
GTAATTCAGGTGGTGGAAGCCTGTACGGTGTTAACGCCTGTAGATATTCTACGGTGTATCGGATGCCACGTGTGCTATTATTCTGTGGGCAGTTTGCTGCCTCTTTGGGTGCATTGCAGGGAAGAAAGATACTGTAAATACACCTTTAAGGGGGAGGTCATAACTCGGTCAGGGCGGTTGGTGCTGAAAACTTAAAAACTGGAAAAGAAGGGGAGAAAGGGAGACATCCTGTGGTAGAGCAAAGAGAAGAGACAAGGTAGCGCCAAGTAAAGTATCTACTGGAAAAAGTTCTTTTTTTTTTGAAGACTTGGCGACACAAGAAGACGGACTCTTTTTCTTTGATTTCACTGAGGAATATCTTGGACCGGTAGGATTAAACTTTGTTGTTATCGGCTCGACCGCCGGCATATTCCAGTAGGGTTTCTCTTTGCCCTGAACACTAAGGACAGTAAACCCATTTGGACAAAATGGTTTCTCTTATTTATGAACATCACGTGTTTAAACCAGAAATGGGGATTTCGATTGTATGTATTTATTTGTTTGTTTGTTTTTCTTTATATATGTAAAATAATATGTGTGTTATTCTTTTGCTTCTTTATTTGGTGATATGGCTTGTTGTTAATGCTAAGCTGGGACTGGTGATGAGGGTCAATAAAAGGACGAGCGTTGGTCACATTGCCCGAGAGATTTTAGATATTGAACTGCTTTATACTAGCAGTTGTCTAATCGTGCTGTAACTCGGGGTTTAGTGTTCGCCCGGGGTTACTGGTACAATGGGATATTGTAAGTTGATGATTTTATCTTCTACACCAACACCACAAACTGTTTCAGCATAGTCTATTGATATGAATTTTAACCAATATGCCGTATAACCGATTGTCAATTTTCATGTTAATTCGTTTGACTTCATCATTTCTCGGTGCTAAGATTGCCCATGTACTCATTTCTTCTGTTGATAACTCTCCGTGATGAAATTCTTCATTAAGATTTGGACGTAATAAGTCTTCTTTTATTGGGAACTTAAAGTGAGAAAAACGTAAAAATTTATAAGAGCTGAGAGGCAGGAACTGTGTCTGACAAAAGCTTCACATGAATGAGAGGTGAGAGGACTGTGGGCATGGGCCGTTAACTGTAAATGGTTGAGAGAAGGGCAGGACTTGAAACAATCTCTTGGCAATAGTCTCACCTTTTCTTAAGATTTTCTTTTAAATTAGAGAGATTAGTCTAATAAATGTTGCAGTTGACAACTCAGGGAGACTGAGGTATTCCTGTTACGCAGTAATAAACTATTATCTCTTGTAAGAAAAGGCGCTATATTGCGCCCAACCTGACACAGATTCACACAGGAGGCACAGGTAAAAATAAATAAACTGTTTATTTTTCTTCAGCTTGGTACGTCTTCCCCATAATCCCTCCAGCCACAACACTGTCCCAAGCACAGTACAGTACACCAAGCACCTTCTTCTCCCACTATCACTCCTCCTCAGCAAGCTTTTGTCCTCCTTATCCCGACTCTGGCCTCTGAGTAGTGGTCGCTGGCTCCCTTTGTTCCGGGTGAGGTGAGACCAATGCCCAAAGGGGGCCAGCAGCTCCTGCTGCAGCACCCCCTGGCAGTGCCTGTGGAACCCAACCCTCATGAAGCCCTGGGGAAGTCCGAGGTACTGCTGCAACCCAGGGAGGCAGCCATCTAGCATCCAGGGGGAGATACTGGGTTTCCCACCTTTGTTCCCCTAGTATATATGGTACAGGGGCGTCCCGGCCGGGCATGGGCCCCGGCCATCCTTCAGACTGTCTAACATGACAGATACAAGGTTTGATTGTTAGCCCTGATGTCCTAAATGCATTATAACAAAAAATAGTGGCTAAAAAAAACAAATGTACTTTTTGAAAATATGAAAAAGTGTATGGTCTGTGACAGGAAATGTTTTTACAAGGAGGTATTACATTCAAATCTAAAAGCAGATGTTCTTTTTATAAAGGCTGTGCAACAGGGATAATTGGGACAAAACAGGCCACTCCATTTAGTGTTCAATTTATATTCAGAATACTCAACTATTTATGAAAGAAATGTTGTAAGAGCCATTTGCTAGTTATTTAAGTTTTATAAATGTTTGCCTAAATATTAGTGCATAGTCTATGGGAGGTTCCTACAACCCCCATAAGTTGAATAGAATTGGTATATTCTAATTTCTTAGAAATAATTATAAATAATAATAATAAGCTTGGAAATATTAAATCATTTTCACTTTTCCAATCTAAACTGAAAACTCATTTGTTTAAGACTGCTTTTTCTCTTTGATTACAATTGCTCTATCTGATTTTAATTTTTGTATTTTAGTTTTGTTTATAATGTGCATTTTATGTATTATTTGGTGTCCTTAAGTGTTTAGAAAGGCGCCTGCGATTAAATAAAATGTATTATTATTAATTATTTCTAGCTTCTCTAACTAAACATTATACTCATTTAGTGACCTGCCTTGCCAGTTGTAAGACGTTGAGGGCACATGGTTTTAAACAGTGCCTTGTGTGCCTTGCATACCTTACATGCCAAGTAACATGAAAGACAACGTGATTTATTGAATGTGCAGCGCCGTACATTTAAAGCGTACAGAAGAAGAAGTAAAGCATCAACTAATGTTTGACAAGAAAAGTTAAGTTTAGAGAAGATACATTTTTCTAATATTTTGCCTTTTATTGTACATGTATAACAACTTTTTTTCTTTATTCTTGTCTGGACTGTTTGCGTTGAATTTTCACTAAATATTTTAATGCAAAGTTTTGGACTGAGAGATTTTTTTTTGGTATGCGCTTTACCCATGCTTGAACCCACCTTACACACTCACAGCTACACTAAAGTTTAAAACCAGCCTATGATTTAAAGTTTAAAAACTGCCCAAGATAAAAAGAAAGAAACCTGTGTGCAGGGCAGTACAGTATTTTCAAACTGCAATAAACACAGTATTCGATTGTTTTATTAGCTGAAATACATTTTAGACTAAATGTAAATTCGTATCATTTTGTTGTTAATCATATTTTTAAATGTATTCATTTAAAGTGAGAATCTTGTGTTATATTATTGAAGGTAAGCATTAGTGTTTCTTTTAGCAAATTCTTTTAGTAAATTAAAATAATTATTAATAGTAGTTTTCAGCATACAGTGGCAAGTGATGTTTTTTGCATGTTACACTAAAATGAACAATAATATTGTAGCGACCTCCTTATCATGCTAGAAAAAGAGAAGTAAAAGAAACAGACAGAAGTAGCAAAGTCTCACCAAAAAGTTTTTACATGAACAATCAAGAAAAAGAACGCAGACCCCGTAACCTCAACCCCCTCCTTTTTAAGCACCCTCTTGAAATCTTGATAGTGGCTTGGTAGCCTGACTGCTCGTTTTGGAAATCTAATGAGGGCACCAGGGCTTGGCTGTTCGTCGTTGGCTATGTATTTTCCTGTCGAGCCATCTCCGAAGAGTTTACTGGCATATTTGAGTCTTTACCACCTCCACCACAATAGGGCGCGAGTTGGTCGTGATGTAGGAACACTCGCCAATTTTGTTGTGGAATCTGTACCCAGTAGAGAACTTCTCCCACTCGTTCCAGCACTTGACACGGTCCAATCCATGCACTGTCTAGTTTCGGGGACCGACCCTTCTTTCGACGAGATTCTTTTTGCCGATGTCGACAAGCAAAGTCATAGGCCGTATGAAGTTGGTCCTGGAGGTGACGAGCATATTCAGGGCCGACTGGAGTCTCACAGGATTCCGGCGCTCGTCCACACAGCAGTGAAGCAGGCATCCGTAACTTGCGTCTTAACATCAGAAGGGCAGGGGTACAGCGAGTCGCTTCTTGAACTGTCATTCAGCATGCTAGGAGGATTAAGGGAAGTTTCTGGTCCCAATCACTTTGGTGAAGGCTGGTGGCCATGGGTAGTAAGTGTCCGAATAAAC
>NW_024386478.1:0-26796 GCF_016835505.1 Polypterus senegalus
GGCTTGTTTTCTTTCAGTCATTGTTTCTATGCTGTCTCTACTTAATTTAAAGTGTGATTGTTACAAAATGGCGAGTGCGTTGTTAATTAAATTTAAACTGATTTTGAACTTTAAACTTTTCTCAAAGTCTTTATGTTTTTGTTTTAACGGCTGAAAGTATTAAGTGTATTTATCACTAAATATCAACCCGTCTAAGACAGGTAGAACTTTTACTTACTTTGCCTTTTTTTACACCTGACAGGCCATGTTACTTACCCTTTCTACCTCAAAATCAGTTCACCATCCTTACTACCCTTCTCTCTTTGAACGTTTCAGAACTCTTTTGTTGAACGCAGGGCCAGAGAGTGTAGCCTTCTGCAGCAAGCGTGGGGACCTTCTTGTGGGAATCCAGAGTCATTTCTATGAAATTCATTATACCAAAGTCCTACCCCGACATTACTACTCTAAGGTTAGTACTAAGGCAGGAAAACTTTTATTTTATATGAAGGAAATGTCAGTCAGTCAGTCAGTCATTTTCCAACCCACTATATCCTAACACAGGGTCATGGGGACAGGGTGCAATGCAGGAACAAACCCCGGGCAGGTTGCCAGTACACCACAGGGCACACACACACACACACACACACCTTAAGCACACACTAGGGACAATTTAGGATCGCCAATGCACCTAACCTGCATGTCTTTGGACTGTGGGAGGAAACCTACGCAGACACTGGGAGAACATGCAAACTCCATGCAGGGAGGACCCGGGAAGCGAACCCAGGTCTCCTTACTGTGAGGCAGCAGTGTGATCACTACCCAACGTGCTGCACATGAAACAACCCTCTTTCTTCTATGACGTTATGCTAACGTAAGAAGAACTTTATTTTTTTATCATAAAATTTTCAGACCATGGAGAGAACAGCAGTCCACTGCAGGTCACAGTCCCAACATGGATCAGTGTAGAGTCACCATTTACCTTGACAATTTGTCTTCTAACTTTTCAATTCAGCCAGAGGTTGTGATTTAAACCAACATGGACTAAATCGGACATGAAAGTCAGAATCAAACTATGGTCCAAATGCTGTTAGACATCACTACTCATGGCAGAACAAATTCTGGAACTAATGAACAATTTATTAAAAAAATTCTAATCGATCTGATAATTACACAATTAGCATTGAAACTATTACAAAGTAAACAGCCGCAAGTGAAAATTTACAAACACACAGTTATATTTCTCTAAGGAAATGAGTAATAAATTATCTCACTTATTATCTCAGTTCTGTTACACTTTCCCAATCTTACCTGTTTAGTTGACTGTTTCTTTATCATTATTGTGCAGTTTGACGAGGAGTTTACTGAACCAGTGCCAGACTCCAATGATTCCAGCTTCAAAGCTGCACTACATCTCTCTGGACTCGAGCCTGATGAAGAAGCTGGAAGGAGCCACCTTTGTCATCGAGGGTCAACATTCAGATCAGTTTCAATTCTAATAATTCTTACAGTATGTTTAGCTATTAACTGATTACAGGCTCAGAGCTCTTATTCATTCCAGCCATTCCCCTAGGCTGCCTTTACAAAAGTGGAGGGGAAGCTCATGCTTCTAAAACTTGTCCTACTTCCGGAAGCCCATGAATTTTATATAAATAAAATTTATATTTATTTATTGATTGATTGATTGATTGATTTATTAATTGATTGATTTATTTATGTATTTATTTATTTCTACCTGTATCCTTCAAGGTTCAAACCCCACAACAAATTACAAACACCAGAGAAGCACTTAACAAATCATCTTATTTGATCTAGTAGGGCCTTAAATGTGTACGAGCAACAACTGGCTTATCAAGCATCCCTGCCAGGTTACACGTTTTAAAATTAGATATTGTTAGACATTAAAAAAAAAAACAAAATCAACCAGTATGCTAGATATTACACTCCATTACACCAACTCCATAATTTTCTGTATTCTGTTTTTTACTGATTTTATTAAAAGCAAATAACATTCCATACAATCAAGTCAAGCTTAACAAAACTAAATTCAACCCCAACTCAAGGGGAAGAGAGGGAGACCAACAGCCAGGGTAAAACTTTAAAAGTAGAAAAGAGGGAAGAGAATCCTTTTCCCCCCAATATAAATGCTTATTCTAAAATGTTATTGATTAGGTCCTGCCAGGTTTTATAAAAAGTTTTGAACAGATCCCCAACCATAATATTCTATATTATAATAATCCACAGGCCTACACAAAGAACTGAAGAGGATGAGGAATACGAAAATGAACAACGAGAAATGGAGAAGGTAAGGGAGATAAATGTCACAGAATAGGTGCCTGTACAGATCTACTGGATCTGTCCTTTGTTTATTAATAAACCAGACGTATCATAATAACTCACCTGATATATTTCATTATTTCATTATTGACTTTCATGTCATGAACTCTCAAGAAAAATAAAAAAAAAAATCATCCATCAATTTTCAGAACTCATTCAATCTAGCCAAATGCTTAATACAGAAGTGCTGGACACAAAACAGAAAGCAAACCAGGAAAAAATAATGGTTTAAAAGAAATAAAAAATATATGTAAACCTACATAGATAGAAATTAGATTTCATTGTTTTCAAAGCATTTTAAAAATACAGTTGTGCTTGAAAGTTTGTGAACCCTTTAGAATTTTCTATATTTCTACATAAATATGACCTAAAACATCATCATATTTTCACTCAAGTCCTAAAAGTAGATAAAGAGAAACCAGTTAAACAAATGAGACAAAAATATTATACTTTGTCATTTATTTATT
Source organism: Polypterus senegalus (assembly GCF_016835505.1). NCBI lineage: Eukaryota > Metazoa > Chordata > Cladistia > Polypteriformes > Polypteridae > Polypterus > Polypterus senegalus. Next base: position 2,781 of record NW_024386478.1, read on the forward strand.
AAGAAAAATTATATAATATTACATATTTGCGAGTGGCAAAAGTATGTGAACCTTCCCTTTCAGTATCTGGTGTGACCCCCCAATAACTGCAACTAAGCGCTTCCGTAACTTTTGCTCATTCCTGTACACCGCTTGGAGGAATTTGAGCCCATTCCTCCATACAGAACAGCTTCAACTCTGGGATGTTGGTGGGTTTCCTAACATTAACTGCTCGCTTCATGTCCTTTCACAACATTTCAATTGGATTAAGGTCAGGACTTTGACTTAAACATTAACTTTATTCTTCTTTAACCATTCTTTGGTAGAACGACTTGTGTGCTTAGGGTTGTTGTCTTGCTGCATGACCCACCTTCTGTTGAAATTCAGTTCATGGACAGATGTCCTGACATTTTACCTTTAGAATTCTCTGATATAATTCAGAATTCATTGTTCCATCAATGAAGGTAAGCCGCCCTGTGGCCCGGATGCAGCAAAACAGGCCCAAACCATGATACTACCACCACCACCACCATGTTTCACAGATGGGATAAGGTTCTTATGCTGGAATGCAGTGTTTTCTTTTCTCCAAACATAACACTTTTCATTTAAACCAAAAAGTTCAATTTTGGTCTCATCCGTCCACAAAACATTCTTCCAGTAGCCTTCTGGTTTGTCCACGTGATCTTTAGCAAACTGCAGATGAGCAGCAATGTTTTTTGGAGAGCAGTGGCTTTCTCCTTGCAACCCCTGCCATGCACACCATTGTTGTTCAGTGTTCTCCTGATGGTGGACTCATGAACATAAACATTAGCCAATGTGAGAGAGGCCTTCAGTTGCTTAGAAGTTACCCTGGGGTCCTTGTGACCTCGACTATTACACGCCTTTGCTCTTGGAGTGATCTTTGTTGGTCCACCACTCCTGGGGAGGGTAACAATGGTCTTGAATTTCCTCCATTTGTACACAATCAGTTTGACTGTGGATTGGTGGAGTCCAAAAAGTTTAGAGATGGTTTTGTAACCTTTTCCAGCCTGATGAGCATCAACAACTTTTTTTCTGAGGTCCTCAGAAATCTCCTTTGTTCGTGCCATGATACACTTCCACAAACATGTGTTGTGAAGAGCAGACTTTGATAGATCCTGTTCTTTAAATAACACAGAGTGCCCACTCACATCTGATTGTCATCTGTGGACGAAATCTCAGACCCGACAGCAGGTGCGGTTATAAAGCAGCTTTATTTTCAGAGTCACGGTGAGAAGAGTTTCAGAAAAGCAGACAATCAAATATACATGACAGCGTCAGGGCTCTTCTGAACCCCGTCTGTTGGGTGGGGTCCAGTTTTATACCCCTAGAATGCGTAATTTAATATCATTATAAAATGTAACAGTCAACACTTTATTATACATAATCCTTGAGCCCCTTCAACGCCCTTATGCAACTTGATTTCTTGGCCCCTTTTGTTATAGGCGTTCAGATGTAAGCTAAGGGAAAGCGTGATAAGGCAGACTCATGTGTGGAATGCTCAGACCTTGAGTCCTTTGCACAAACATTTTTCTGTTTGCTAAAACAAAGCATGCTATTACATGGTTTTGTAAAGCTTACTTCTCAGACATGAATTAGTACAAGGGAACAAAGAGAACATTCGTGTTCCACATTCCCCCCTTTTTTAGCACACAAAAAATATTTGATCAGGGAGAGATGAGTACGAAAGGGTAGGAGAGGGGGATGGAGTGGAGTGGGCGGAGGAGTGTGGGGTGGCTGTGCTGATCTGAAGCATTTTTTCTTTGTGTAAAAAGTAAGCCTTTGCCATTGAGGCAGTAAAATACTTGGATACAATGTATCTTATCAAAGGAACAATACAGCAAGCTACAAGCAGGAGAACAATTAAAGCAACTGTAAGAGAGATGAAAACTGATTTAAGCCATTGGCCCCAGGACCCAAAAGTGGACATAAACCATTTGTCCCAAGGATTAGAAATGCCAGAATTAGTAGCTAGTTCATGTTAAATCAGCTAAAGCACGGGTGATTGATCCATCAGGAGCTGTATTATTAGGGACATAGGTACAGCATGCATCACCAAACATAGCACAAACGCCTCCTTTCTCAGCCAAGAGCATATCTAAAGCTAATCGATTTTGCCTGGTCATGAGGGATGTTTTATCAAGTTGCTCATGGATACCTTCAAAAGCTTTTTAATAAAATTTAAGAATCTTTGTTGATTGTAATAGAGATAATTAATCCAATCTACATTTTTGTTTATAGTAACCTGAGGAAAAATAGACTCAAATTCGGCAGCAACTTGGTCCCTTGCCTTGAACTTATCAGGGACTCCACGAGGGACTCGAATGGAATCAAAATACACCCCAGGGCCATGTAGGGAAAACTGAGAAGGGTCCACAGAATGGGGTTGACGATGTCGGCCAAACATGGTTGACACATGGAAGGCAGTTAAAGGGAAAAGTCGGAAAGACATAACAAATTGTATTAAAGCAGAAGTGCCAGTCCAGTCAGGTGGAAGGATGTCAAGCAATTTAGACCTATGGCACATCCACCAAATATCAGTAGGCAAGGAAGGCCAGTAGGATCAGATATGTTAGAAAGAGGAAAAGGGACAGTGGCCAAATGTGGCCTAGCTATAGCACATGCATAGCAATCAGATTGATTCACTTGTCTAGCCGAATATCATACCCATTGCAGCCAACGGTTCTGATCCCCATACCCAATTTCAATAGAAAAAGTGGAAGAAGAGGTGGAAATATTCATGACCTTGACAGGGGGCGGGTTTGGACCAGGGGTAGGAGAGAGGGGTGTGTGTGTGGGGAAATGGGAGGTGTTAGTAACAGGGTTCTCAACCTTAATTTGAAATCTCCCTAGAGGATCTATTCCAGATACATATGCCCCTAAAATACAGGTTCCTGAATCATGTAAAGAAGGGTTCTTCAGAGTAATGATCAAAGGGTAACAATGGTATTCGGCACATTCATGAGGGGCATGTCCTTTTAGAAAAACGATATTTCAGACCATACTTCTGGGCCTTATAGGGTTGATAAACCCCAGTTATCAGTTCCAGTATTAGCCAAAACCCAGTCCCACATGTCACAGTTACTTCCGAATCCAGAGTTTGTAACAGTTACACACACATATTTGTCAGACCAGTTCCACTGGATTTGTCGATCAGTCCCACAGTCAATAATAGAGCAGAAATCCACCTGAACTGATGTGGTGATTCCGAAAGGAAAAGTCAAGGTGACCAGAGCAGTCGACAAGGGGATGGAAAGACATAGTAGGACCACAATCAAGGGTGCCATCTTTTGCAATGTGAGATGTGAATCCAAGCAGGCAGTCCCTCAACTTTAACAGCATGTGGTGTCTACAGCAGAACTTGGAACGGTCCTCTCCACCGAGGGTGATGCCAATGTTTCCTTCAGTATCTCTAGCCAGAATCCAGGTTCCTAATGGAATCGGGGAGTCCTTTGATGGAGGACTAGTTCTCCAGGCCTGATTCACCTGCTCGTGGACTTCATTCAGAGAAGCTCGGAGACCTGTAAGACTGGAAAGAAGATCATTGTCCACAGTATGCAGTGTAACATTACCTATGACCATGCCGACTGGCATGGTCCATCCGGTCAGAATTTCGAATGGCGACAGCCCTAACTGCCGATGTGTTCTTCCCCTTAATCCCATCAAGGCCAGAGGCAGAGCATCAGGCCAAGTTAAATTTGTTTGCTCACAGATTTTAGCCAATTTAGATTGCAAGGTACCATTGCATCATTCCAATGCCACTGTACTCCATTATGCTGCCCATAATTAACGGTAGCTCAAATGGTGCCCATCTTTCTGCGTAGCACGGGTCCACTCAGCCGCACTGGGTTATATATGTTGTCTAGTTGCTGCACCTGTTCCACAAACTTCAACCCACCGATTACCTTACGATCAGGCAATTTGGACACTACGTCTTTCAGCTCTTGAATATCTCAGTTACGGTGTATCATTACAGTAGTGGGGTTAGCATTTCCTGGGGGCAGTGTGGGATCGTGTCGGGGGTTAGGAACCTCAATTAAAGGGCATGAAAATGTGGATGCTAAAGCTTTTGGGGACTTAAATGGGGTAAGGTTTTCAGGGGTCTTATCTCTGAGGGTTTTGATTCTAGCACGTTGTGAAATGGAGGGCTTTTTGTGTAAGTTAGAAAAGTCTCCCATAGCCCCTAACAAGTGGCCGTCAGTCTCATCATCAGGATCTGTAAGAGAGGAGGGGTCACATTGATATTATTCATCAAAGAAATCATCAGTAACTGGGGCATCGGTAACCACAGGAGCCGTTGGGGCAAATGAGTGAATGTGGTAGTGGAAGGGGTTGTGGGTAAAGTGTTGGGGAAGAGAGCACTGGATATAAAAGTTTTGGTTTTTTTTTTTTATCACTCCTCCTCCTTCAGACTGGGGTCCCGTATCAGCCTACACTTTCTGTAAAGCTATAAGCAGCTCTTCTTTTTCCTTTCTATTCTTAAGTTCAGCAACTTAAAGCTCATTCCATTTTTGTGCTGCTTCCAACGTATGGTCTTTAATAACCAATTCCCATCTGTCATAAATATCCATCCGATAAGGACCTCCATTACAACAACCCTGTGTATTTCTGCACAGTATTTTTCTAATTCATATCTCCAGTTCCTTCCACTGGCCATCTACCTCCACTGTCCTTATTCCACCTTCTACATGCTTTTTTAATTCCTGTCTTCTTTTCAATGAGCTTTCTAGGGGACCCGCCTTTCGATCCCGACAGCGCACTAGGAGCCTGGCGATCCCCCGAAAATAATCCTTCTAACGTTAGGTTTTTAGGACTCTTGGGGGACTGTTTGACTGGCTACTGATTGTTTTTCCCATAGTGAGTGGCAGGATCTCAGCAGAAAGTGACTCAGCCCTCGATAAACCCCGTTCCACCCGCCGTCCGCTCCTATTCCCGGATTACAGCTTCAGGTGACTTCGTGTCCGTTATTCGCATCAGCAGAATCCTACATCAATACGCCCCGTGGAGTCCAGGATATGGAGGTTTTTACCCCGATCCCTTCATCAGACGGTTTGTATGCGCCAATCTGCCAGGGTATTGTCTCCGTCACCTTAGCAACCCGTTGAAACAAGAGTATGACCAGACAGCAGATGAAAACTCGACCTCCCGTTTATTTAGACACACATTCTCTAAATACGCCCTTTCACCCCCGTTCCTCAAATTATTACAGGAGCGTGCCACTGCCCTTTTCTAATCCTTTCCACAGGGGTGACTAGCTAACATTCACACTGTGCCGTTTTCCGTAGGGTCCCAAAGCCACTTTCCGTGAGCCCTAGAACACTCCTATGTATTTTCCATACAGTATGCTTTCTTATTCTTTATTTTGCATATGCTTTTTATTCCTTTTCCTTCTATATTCATATTACTTCCAGCACACCAGTCAAACTAACAGGAATCCCCCGATCTACTCACCGTGACTCCATCCACCTGCATGGAAATGCCGTCAAGTCGTGCCTCGTATCGGCTAGGAGGAGGTCAGGGACTCCCCACGCAGGAAGCGCCCAAGGCAGGCCAATCCTACATTTACCGAAGCTGGACCCGATCCGGCCGGAATCGGCTCCACCACGGTCATCTGGGCGATCCTGCACGAGGAGCCGTCTGCCGTCTCCTGCCCCACGTTGGGCGCCAAAACTGTGGACGAAATCTCAGACCCGACAGCAGGTGCGGTTATAAAGCAGCTTTATTTTCAGAGTCACGGTGAGAAGAGTTTCAGAAAAGCAGACAATCAAATATACATGACAGCGTCAGGGCTCTTCTGAACCCCGTCTGTTGGGTGGGGTCCAGTTTTATACTCCTAGAATGCGTAATTTAATATCATTATAAAATGTAACAGTCAACACTTTATTATACATAATCCTTGAGCCCCTTCAACGCCACTTATGCAACTTGATTTCTTGGCCCCTTTTGTTATGGCGTTCAGATGTAAGCTAAGGGAAAACGTGATAAGGCAGACTCATGTGTGGAATGCTCAGACCTTGAGTCCTTTGCACAAACATTTTTCTGTTTGCTAAAACAAAGCATGTTATTACATGGTTTTGTAAAGCTTACTTCTCAGACATGAATTAGTACAAGGAAACAAAGAGAACATTCGTGTTCCACACATCCCATTGATTGAAAACACCTTCAAACTAACTGCTAATCTTAGAGGTTCACACTTTAGATCACTCATTACTTTAAAAAGTAATTGGACTACATAACACGCATTACTTTTTTACGTGTTATCACTACTGCTCTCTAGATTGTGTTCCTCAGTTTAGCACTGTATATTCAGCTCATCAACACTAATTTAGCAATTTCTGAAATATTGAGACAGATTCTTTCAGTGATGAGAAGACATAATGCGATCGCCCAAACAGTTGCCTCTGGAAATGTATGTTGTGGACACTTCTACCTGTGGCTATTGAAAGCGTTTGCGAAACGAATACTTGCCTTGACTGACAGAGTGCAATGGTCATGCGCAAACTGCGAAATCCTTAACAGCAACCTGGTTTAGAGTTTATATGGCCATGTAACTGGGCTATTCATGGAGGAATATAACTCTATTAATTAGGTTTCACTTTGGCCAATAACACCCTTTTCATTAATCAGAAAAAGGGTATACATGGCATTTTACAAATCAGGTTTCTATGAATAATTGGGAGTTTGAAGTGCATGTAATCGTGCTGTTACTCTCAAAGTAAAATATATTCATACATACACAGCAGTCTTACAAGGAACAGAAGGCAAATATGATCCCATCTCCATTTACAAACCTAATAGAAAGGCCACTGGCTGTTGTTTCTGTCTGACATGCATCAGTAATGGGTTACCATCTCATTATAGGGAAAGGCTCTGTGGAGAATGTGAGACCCACATATATACAGTCCCAGGCTAAGAATCCCTTCAATGTGAAAAATATTTCTGGGTCAAACAGTCTTTTTTTCTCAGACTAAATATGATTCCAAAGTAAAAAACCAACCTCAGCAGCAGTTTTGCTAGTTTATCTTAAAAACTATTTAAAAAGTAAAAGCATTACTAACATATTGCCAGTCAAAAAAATTTGATTCAAAGTAGAATGTTACAAGAATCTTTTAAAAGTTTTATAGCTTGGGAAAACATAAATAAACATGATGTGCAGAAATTATTCCTATGAAATTAAATAATAAACATATAAAAAGAAAGTTTCCATTGGACTGAGTAGTTTTGAGATTGAGTTATGATTTTGTATTTACATTGACTTTAGACTAGTTGCTCTTACTTCATACATCATGAAGACTTCTAATAGGCTGGACCTAAAACAGCTATGACTCCTGGTTGCAGAACATTTGGATTCTCTGCAGGTTGCCTGTCAGACTCAGATACAGTAGGTGTGCTGGATGCTCTCATCTACAGTATTGTGAAAAACTATTTGCCCCCTTCCTGATTTCTTATTCTTTTGCATGTTTGTCACACAAAATGTTTCTGATCATCAAACACATTTAACCATTAGTCAAATATAACACAAGTAAACACAAAATGCAGTTTTTAAATGATGGTTTTTACTATTTAGGGAGAAAAAAAAATCCAAACCTACATGGCCCTGTGTGAAAAGTAATTGCCCCTTGTTAAAAATAACCTAACTGTGGTGTATCACACCTGAGTTCAATTTCGTAGCCACCCCAGGCCTGATTACTGCCACACCTGTTTCAATCAAGAAATCACTTAAATAGGAGCTGCCTGACACAGAGAAGTAGACCAAAAGCACCTCAAAAGCTAGACATCATGCCAAGATCCAAATAAATTCAGGAACAAATGGGAAGAGAAGTAATTGAGATCTATCAGTCTGGTAAAGGTTATAAAGCCATTTCTAAAGCTTTGGGACTCCAGCGAACCACAGTGAGAGCCATTATCCACAAATGACAAAACATGGAACAGTGGTGAACCTTCCCAGGAGTGGCGGCCGACCAAAATTACCCCAAGAGCGCAGAGGCGACTCATCCGAGTGGTCACAAAAGACCCCAGGACAACGTCTAAAGAACTGCAGGCCTCACCTGCCTCAATTAAGGTCAGTGTTCACGACTCCACCATAAGAAACAGACTGGGCAAAAACGGCCTGCATGGCAGATTTCCAAGACGCAAACCACTGTTAAGCAAAAGAACATTAGGGCTCGTCTCAATTTTGCTAAGAAACATCTCAATGATTGCCAAGACTTTTGGGAAAATACCTTGTGCACTGATGAGACAAAAGTTGAACTTTTTGGAAGCCAAATGTCCCGTTACATCTGGCGTAAAAGGAACACAGCATTTCAGAAAAAGAACATCATACCAACAGTAAAATATGGTGGTGGTAGTGTGATGGTCTGGGGTTGTTTTGCTGCTTCAGGATCTGGAAGGCTTGCTGTGATAGATGGAACCATGAATTCTACTGTCTACCAAAAAATCCTGAAGGAGAATGTCCGGCCATCTGTTCGTCAACTCAAGCTGAAGTGATCTTGGGTGCTGCAACAGGACAATGACCCAAAACACACCAGCAAATCCACCTCTGAATGGCTGAAGAGAAACAAAATGAAGACTTTGGAGTGGCCTAGTCAAAGTCCTGACCTGAATCCAATTGAGATGCTATGGCATGACCTTAAAAAGGCGGTTCATGCTAGAAAACCCTCAAATAAAGCTGAATTACAACAATTCTGCAAAGATGAGTGGGCCAAAATTCCTCCACTGCACTGTAAAGACTCATTGCAAGTTATCGCAAGCGCTTGATTGCAGTTATTGCTGCTAAGGGTGGCCCAACCAGTTATTAGGTTCAGGGGCAATTACTTTTCACACAGGGCCATGTAGGTTTGGATTTTTTCTCCATAAATAATAAAGACCATCATTTAAAAACTGCATTTTGTGTTTACTTGTGTTATATTTGACTAATGGTTAAATGTGTTTGATGATCAGAAACATTTTGTGTGACAAACATGCAAAAGAATAAGAAATCAGGAAGGGGGCAAACAGTTTTTCACACCACTGTACTTGCTCCACAGAGCCTACTTCTACTGGACAAAGCCGGCAGCACATTCAGAATCGTACTTTTTGACTTTTCCAATGCCTTTAACACTATTCTGACTCATCAACTGAGGAAAAAGATCAAGGATTTGACTCTTGATGCCCCCACAGTCTACCAGATCATGACCACCTGAACAACAGACTGCAGTTTGTGAGACTCAGGGCCTGTCTGTCAGAAAGAGTGGTGTGTAATACTGGGGAAACTCAGGGATCTGTCCTGTCTCCCTTGTTTTTCACCCTCTACGCAACAGACTTCAAGTACAATACCAGTGCTTGCCACATAATAATGGAGATGAGTCAGAGTACAGGAAGGTTGTGGAGGACTTTATCTTGTGATGCCTGCAACTCAGCACTAGCAAGACAAAAGCTGATGATGCCAAAGAGCCTCTGAGACCAGTCATCATTCAGGGGGATGGGGGGACATGGAAGTGGTGCAGAGCTACAAATACCTGGACTGGCCTTACAACAGAGTGACACTGTACAAAAGGGGACCGAGCAGATTGTACATCCTAAGGAGACACAGGTCTTTTGATGTATGCAGCAAGCTGCTAGAAATGATCTATCAATCCATAGTAGCCAGTGTGGTGCTCTACACTGCAGTCTCCTGGGGAAGCAACTTGAGTTCCAAAGAAGCACAATACCTAAGCAAATTTATTAGGAAAGCCTGCACCATCACAGGGTGAACCATCGATACACTGGAAGCTATCGTAGAAAAGAGGATGGTGGCAAAAGTGGATGCCATCATGACAAATCCCCACCAGGAGGTGCTCTCTTGGAGAACTTTTAGCCACAGTCTCATTCCATGATGGTGTGCTAAGACACAACTCTGGGGGTCTTTTCTGCATGTTGCTGTCAGGCAATTCAATGCTTCCTACTGACATAATTGTCATGTTCGTTTTGAAAGATTGGCACCATACTTATTTATTTATCAATTATTTGACTAACTGTATTATTTGTCCTGTGAGTCTGGCATGCTTGTTTTTTATGTTTCTTCTGCTGTATTCATCTTAATTTCCCCATTGGATTAATAAAGTTTATTTAATGTAATCTAAATTGACACTATCTAAAATGAATTTGCACTCATATTTAATGCTAATAATTCACAATGAACAGCAGAATTCTTAACTTTGAATGTTCATGTATATCAGATAAACATATTGCTGTGTTCATAAAACATGGAAGGATCATAATCTTTAATAAAGACTTAGGAATGGATACACACTCACTTGCCTGGTTACTTAAGTCAATTTCTGATTACATTTTGGCTTCTGTAAGCCTTAGGTGTGTCTGGAATATGAAAAGGGTGTGTGATGGGATACCATCTGGGTGAGAAAAACTTAACTGTGAGACCAGCAAAAATAATCACTCTTTATTAGAGTGGTGCATCACAACATATCACTTATAATGTAAATAGACAGTGAACGTCTCCAGGAGGTTTGCAAAAATTAAAGGAAAATGAAAATACATCTAAAATGTTATGTTTAAGAATCTTCAGCAACTGACTAGCAATAGTAACAGCAGCAGATGCACAGAAAGAGGAGGCCACTAACAAACATGGAATCTATCAGACTACGCAAGTTATGGGATGTATGAAGAAGGACCAACATGTTATGTACAGTTCCAGGACAGAATCCTTTCATGTTATGTCTTCTCTTTTTTCCTCACTGATAGTTTATGAGCAATCTCTTGTACCTGGTCTAGTGTCTGAGATTTGTTGTGCAGCGTTTTCTGTTTGCCACACTATCAAGAAGGTACTTGCTGTGGGTCATGGAATGGGATGGGGCGGCTATCTCTGGCCCGCCAACATCTAACCATTTAAGGAGGATAATGTTACACAGGCGAATTCGAAAGCCTAACCCTGCCCTTGTCCGTCCCTCGCCCCCTGAGCTCTGTCTCCGCCTCTTTCCTTCAAGTAATGATCTTGCCCTATAGGTTGCCAAACATTTCTTTTATTAATTCACCAAAGTATTAAAAAGCATAAACCACTTTTCGGTGCCCTTCCCCTGAATACCCCATAAAAGAGCCCCCTCACCCCAGACATGCCCCCACATAAGTACTATCTACTCTGCTCCACCCAACTATATTTTCCCATGCTGTCACTTATTTTAGCTCCTTATATGACATATAATAGCTTTCTTGATTTCTTATATCCTGTGGTGGGTTGATTCCTGCCATGCGCCCAGTGTTGGCTGGGATTGGCTCCAGCAGACCCCCGTGACCCTGTAGTTAGGATTCAGCGGGTTGGAAAATGGATGGATGGATGGAAAATGGAAGGATGGATTTCTTGTATCCTTATAGGTGGCTTACTATACATTAAATATTTCTGTTTTGTTCAAATATTAGGAACCTTTTCAAAGCCTAAAAAAATTTTTGTATGAAATTAATTTATCTCAGCATGAAATGTTTAATTGTTATGCAGCATTTCTGAGGAACCACAAAACCCAGTAAAGTGCCATTGTAGAACCAGAGTGTTTTTAAGATTGTACCTGTCACTTTGCACAGTACTAGTAAATGCTTTTTAGAAATAAAATTGTTTTCTACACTTGAAATACTTAGGCAGCATGTTGCAGTTTATAAATCATTGATGGCTTGGAAAGAATTGTTTAACAATGAAGAGACACAAACTATAATAACTCAGTTATCTCTGCTGAACAACAGGTAAAGTTTAGTGATTGCTTGAAAAAAGTACCTGGAGTCTGCAAACTTCTAAAAAACTAAATCTTCTTTTGTGCATGTTTTTTTTTTTTTTTTTTTAATTTTTAGTTGTACCTTAACAGCTGAAAACACCTGATTTTGTGAAAATAACTAGGTGCTACAATAATGTTTTTAAATATTTTCCTCCCCGTTTTCTTCTCTCTTGCTCTCCCAAAATAAATATTAGAAACATCAGACTGCCTTTGTTTAACAGTATGTGACATGACATTTTTCTCTCTCTCTGTATATATATATATATGGACAGCAAGTTATGAGGCGAGTATGAGGCTGAAGCTACGTATACCATCCTGTTTCAGTAACCACAGGGTATGAGCTGGAGGGGAGCAATGGTGCTATGAGTGGCAAAATCGGGGTCACGGCTGGAGATGCTGTCTGTTGAGAACAACAGTGAACGCCAATGGGTGCCGTTGGGGCATGGGTCACTTCACCCAACAAGGTTCAACTGAGGGAGGGGCAGAGTGGTGGACGGCCTGGGCCCTTGTCTGGCCGGGACACCTCCTCACTGGGAGGACCGGGGGAGCAAGCGTGGCCAAAACGTTGCCTCCCCCAGAATGCTAGTTGGCAGTCCCCCTGAGTTGCATCAGTGCCTAGGACTCCTGCAGGGCTCCATGGGAGTTGGAGTTTGGTGCAGCCCTGTAGGGGTCTGTGGGCACTGCCCAGGGGTGCTGCAGGAACCATTGAGCCCTTATGAGCAGTTCTTCTGCCACACCCAGAAGTGCTGTCGGAAATACATCAGCAAGTACCTGGAGCACCTGGAGTTATAAAAGGGGCCAGCAAGACACTACTTGGTGAGAAAAGAAGAAGAGAAAAAATATTGTGAAGTGTTTGTGCTTTGGGCCTCTGCTTGACCTGTGGAAAATCGGAAAGGCATTTCCCACAAGGAGAAGAAAAATAAAAAACACCTGTGTTTTTATCAGTGTGCCTCTTGCATCTGTCTGTATCGCGTTGATTGGCTACTGTGCCCTTACAGTTTGGGGCACCAACTGGGTTGTCAGTTTTATTGTCCTAGAACAACGGAAACGTTCAAAAACACAAAAGAAAACAATTAATGCTTGGCAGTGTGTGTCCTCTCTGTGGGGTTCTATAAGAATGCTGTCTCTTTTGCGGAGCTCCGTCCATCAGGTTCAGAAAAGTCGCATCTTTCAGGATGCCCAGGATTTTATGGAGGCTGGGCTGGGTGGCTTCTCTGCACTGTAGGGAAAGATAGAGATGACATCGTTAGCAGCAGTAACATATTAAAAATATTTTGGATGGAGTATTCCTTTTAATGTACAAGGGGTCTTCCTCCCTTCCCTCCCCTGTGCTATCGCGCCAGCCACTTCACGCCTTTTGCGGCTAGTGTTGTGAAGAGGGTGGCTGAATGCACCCCAAGGGGACGCGGTCGCTCCTCCGAAACCCCTCTCAAACGGTGATACAATTTGAAACACATACAGTTTTTTTTTACCTCCTCTTTGCTCGATCAGCTACTGCTGCTGCTGCCATTCAGCGTGATCTGCATTTTGCACAAAGCATTTCTCTCATATCACCTATGTCCATATATTCAATCTCTTTTCACATTTACCTTTTTATCAATATCGCATTAAATTTTGATTCCGTGTTTGGAATTACATCGTGACAATGCAGCGTATAACTGCCTGTGAGTAAATATCGTTTCTTTCTCTCTACACGAACTGTGTCTGACAATAACATTCACACAACTGAGAAATGACTGAACGCGTGCGTGGTTATGTGGGCAGGACTTTTCCAAATCTCTTTGCATAAGCTCTTGTCTCACGGGGCTTCTGGCCCCAGGCGTGGTTACCTTTCTTGGCACAAATGTGAATTTCCCCTTGGGATTAATAAAGTATCTATCTATCTATCAAAGACTCGTCTTGGGACATGAAAATGTCTCTCTGAGACAAATCACGTCTCATCTCCTCCGTCCATGATTTTTTTTTATAATAGAGGGACATGGTTCAATGAAATTCCTAACGCACAATGTGTCTTCTCAGAGAAATACCAACAAAAGGCACACACACAAAACACATAGTACACAACATACGTATATGCAATTATATATAAGATATTATATCAGTCTTTTGCTTCCAGAAGCAATATCAGAATTTATGTGTCAAGCATACTGTCAGGTAATTGAACTTTCACTCCATTTGCGTATTTTAGGCAATAACTGTGACAATGAGTGAAGTCTAAGACCAAAGGCAGTAAAACAAACCTCAGAGGCACATTACAGTCCTTTTCAGAACCAAAATAACGGTTAGTTTAAGTTATCTTAATTCCTTTAAAGGCAGATTTATTTCAGCTTTCCCCCTTGAAAAATAAAGTTTTTAGGAATGAATATTTGGCTCATTATTATTCCTAACTGTTCAGTAACTTTATGATCTGGGGATAATGTGGTCAATTTTAGTGACTACCACTGCTTTACCAAATATGGATCATGATTATTATGTACTGTACATTCTCCCCTAAGCCCACTTCACAATTTTAAGTGAAACATTCTGAACAATTAAAATTGGGTGTACTCTGTACGTTCAAAATTGGACAAAGTGGACATTTCTGGCTCCATTCTTTAACATCAATTGCATGTTAAGTCCAATAATGCACACATTTTAAGAAGAATGAATTTAATTGAAGATAAGTTGGCCATTTTACACTTTGTGCAGATTTAACTGAAAGGTGTTGTCTTGGAATTGCTTTCTAGTAATGCAATTTGAGGCAAGATCTTCCCCAGACATTGATTTTGCAAGTCTGTGGAGGGAAACATATTAAATACTTTGATAAACCCTAAACATTGTTTTTTTCTGTAGCAAAGTCTCCTTAGTTTCCAAGGGATATAGTCAGAATGTATATATTCAATTGTAAGGCTTGTCTGTCATGCACCCAAGACCTTTAAAGATTGATGTAGGTCTCAATCAACAATCAGTGGCTTATGCCATTACACATTGTCACACACGTGCACATGGGAGGCAGCTAAAGGCAATTCCGAATCAAACCAGGATGTGGCAGAGTGCACTGACTCTTTTTTCTCCCTTTCCTACAGACCATTCAAGGGAGATTCCACCTGGCCCTCTTGACGTCACTTCTGGGTCCGAGCCTATGGCTGAAGATCCTTGTGAACCCGACTCCTTTGACCTCACTTCCTGTCTTCCCCCTTTAAAAGCCTCCACCTTTTCCCTATTCCCTCAGTTTTGTTTAGGACTCAGTTTTGTGCACATCAGTGCTGTTTATATTTTGCAACTTTGCAGCCAGGATACCAAATATCACAGGTGGCTGCCCCAAACCTTGTTATGACTCAGTCGGTGGAGTTTCTGACAACATGTAACATGGCCCACGGGTTGGGTGATTATCAGACAGCGGGGCAAAAATTGGGCTTCAAGTACCTCTCACGACTGACACAGATACCACAGATTCATTCACTCTTTAAAACCATCTGGACTACCACCTCAAAAACTAACTCTAAAAAAGAAGCTATCATCAAGGCTCTGTTGCAGCCTCAACAGCAATAAAGGTATAGGCAATGGCACCAGATGTGTGCTCACAAGTAATCTTCAAAACATGTTTGGGATGGACATTCATTGGACAAAAGCTTTTCTTAGCTACAACAACAATAACAACATTTATTTATATAGCACATTTTCATACAAACAGTAGCTCAAAGTACTTTACATATTAAAGAATAGAAAAATGAAAGACACAATTATAAAACAAAATAAATCAACATTAACATCGAATAAGAGTAAGGTTCAATGGCCAGGGGACAGAAAAACAAAAACTCCAGACGGCTGGAGAAAAAATAAAATCTGTAGGGATTCCAGACCATGAGACCGCCCAGTCCCCTCTGGGCATTCTACCTAACATAAATGAAACAGTCCTCTTTGGATTTAGGATTCTCATGGAAGGGCTTGATGATGATGATGGTCACGTAGACTTCTTCCTTTTAATCCATCCATAGCTCACATGGATCTCTGCACTGAAGAACACATAACGCCTTTTCAGATTCAAAACAGGCAATTGCCATTCAACCCGTCTTTACAATATTCATCAGTAAAGCCCAAGGACAAACCTTCACTTCTCTTCAAGGCAAAGTGGATGAAAATATTTACACTACTAATCTGGTCTGCACTGAGTCTAGTAACAATGTCTATCCACTGTACCTTATCTCTTAATTTGGTTTACTGTGCTCTTTACATTTTTTTCCACTAAACCAATTCTTTTGCTTTAGAATTTCACACAGCATGAAAACTGAGTTAATTTTCAAATCCCTTTTATTTGAGAACTGGAGGTTTACTTATTCCACTAGTAAGAACATGTAGTAAGAAAATTGGCAAACAAGAAAAAAACATTCAGTCCATCAAGCTTCTTTGATTAGCTAACAGCTAAGCTGTCCAGAAGGTTCTTGAAGGTTTGTCAAGGTTTCTACTTCAACTATATGTCTCTAAGTTTGTTCCAGACTCTCACAACTCTGTCATAAAACGGTGCTTCCATGCCTTCTGTCCTAATTACACTTCCCCTAAATTTACACTCATGTCCTCAATTACATGATTCACAGTTAAGTTGAAAGAATTCTTCTGGATGTACTTTAAACTGTGCCTTTGAGGATTTGGAAGTCCAGGTTTAGGTCCTCACACAGTCTCCTGTCCTTGAGACTAAACAGTCTGTGACCAGTAGAGTGCATTACAGCACCCTAAACCCCAGAAACCACCACAACAATAGATAGATAGATAGATAGATAGATAGATAGATAGATAGATAGATAGATAGATAGATAGATAGATAGATAGATAGATAGATAGATAGATAGATAGATAGATAGATAGATAGATAGATACTTTATTAATCCCAAGGGGAAATTCGCATACTCCAGCAGCAGCATACTGATAGAAGACAATATTAAATTAAAGAGTGATAAAATGCAGGTATAACAGACAATAACTTTGTATAATGTTAACGTTTAACCCCGGGTGGAATTGAAGAGTCGCATAGTGTGGAGTCTCCTCAGTCTGTCAGTGGAGCAGGATGGTGACAGCAGTCTGTCACTGAAGCTGTTCCTCTGTCTGGAGATGATCCTGTTCAGTGAATGGAGTGGATTCTCCATGATTGTCAGGAGCCTGCTCAGCACCTGTTGCTCCACCACAGATGTCAAACTGACCAGCTTCATGCCTACAATAGAGCCTGCCTTCCTCACCAATTTGTCCAGGCGTGAGGCATCCCTCTTCTTTATGCTGCCTCCCCAGCACACCACTGCGTAGAAGAGGGCTGATAGAGCATCTGCAGCATCTTATTGCAGATGTTGAAGGATGCCAGTCTTCTAAGGAAGTATAGTCGATTAGGTTCCTATACTCCTCATCCTGCCCACTCCTGATGCAGCCCACGATAGCAGTGTCGTCAGCGAACCTTTGCACGTGGCAGGACTCCGAGTTGTATTGGAAATCCGATGTATATAGGCTGAACAGGACCGGAGAAAGTACTGTCCCCTGCGGCACTCCTGTGTTGCTGACCACAATGTCAAAAGAATAGAAGTCCTGGTATAATAAAAGAGGGTAATTGTAACAAATTCTTACAAAATACATTGACAGTGGTATACACAACAAAATCTTCTCCTCTTCTTTTATTTCTCTCCCAATCCTCCAGACGATCTTTATTCTTCTTCCACCTGACTACGACTCACCTGGCTAAGATCAAGTGGTTTCTTTTATTTATGACCCGGGTCATAGCATAGCCTGCTGATGGCACTTCTGGAGTGAACGGAAGTCCAATGAAATTAGGATTGGTGAATCCTGGCCGCTCCCCCTGTAGTCCCCACATTATCCAACAAGCTGCCCTACAGGATTACAGGTCCCAGCATGCCTTGTGAGTGTCTATGTGGGAATCCTAACCCAGGGATGCTGCCATCTAGTGTATTGGGGAGAAAATATTCACCAGGGCTCATCTCCCCCAGTCCTTCCATTGCACTGGCCTCTGGTCCGGGTAATAATCCCTGTTCAGTCCAGGCCAGGATGCCAGCCCATGTGTGCCATCCATTACATGGATTAATACCCCGAGTACAACCTGTCCTTACAGTAAGTCCTGGGTTGCTAATTTCAGAGGCTGCTTGCTGCAGGACAGTGTCTCCCTCCTTGTGTGTTGAATTTTTATTCCTTTTGTCCACAGGCAGCACTTTTCACTTTTCTACATTAAACTGCATTTTCTAAATGTTTACCCAGTCCTGATGATTTTTTTGGACTGAATTTTGCTGCCTCTTCAGACTCTGTCATTGGTCAAATTACAGTATTGTTTGCAAATTTCACAAGTTTACTATCACCGAATCAGCGCCATTAATATAAATCAGAAAAAGGGACTCCATTGATGACCTCACTCTTGTGGAGCATTCGCCACTTTTCTGCAGAGCCATCTTAACACATGGGCATGCTAGGCAGTTGCCTGGGGGCCCCACACTAATCTATGAATGTTAGGACTTGCTGAGTGGAGTGTAGGTAGGGACCCTAGTGCACTGCTGAACCCGGGGTCCTATAATGCTGTTAAGACGGCCCTGTTTTTCTGCACTCTTTCTCTTCAGCTAATTAACCAACTTGAGATCCAGTTTTGTAGGTTACCTGATGCTTAGAGCTTCTAGATTCAGAGTAAATCTTTGGTGTGAGACTTTATCAAAGGCCTTTTGAAAGTCTAAGTAAATTTATGTTCTATGCTTTGTTTTTGTCAACTATTTCAGTTGCCTGCTTAAAAAAAAATAAAACTGGTTTCTTCCTCTCATAAACCTCTCATAAAGTATATCATTGCCATAGCAGCCCATTTTTGTACTGACTGGTATTTGCTTCAGAATCCCAGTGTCTGCATTTTACCCTTTTCAGCTGAAAAATGTGCCAAATCTCACCTCCTGTTAAACTTCAGCAGCAGTCTTTAAGCAATGCTATTATTTAGAAACATGATGGAGCACCATTTAAATTCATATGTTAAATATCCTATGGACTAAAAAAAAAATCTTTAACTGCATTAATGTTTGTTTTACTGGTGTATTGGACAAGTTCAACAGATCGCGCTTATAGGCCATTACTGCATAAGGAAACTGGATTGTGCACTATTGGTAGTCAAGCTGTGGTAAATGCTACTCATATTATGTTATACATATTAAAGTAAAACCATTTGCTTTTTTGTAACATAACCTTTTCAAACTCTATTTCAGAGTCGTGGGGCTCTGGAGACCATCTGACACCACAACACAAGGCAGGACATCAGTCCATAAGAGGTCCCACTCATGCACACCCATACTTTGGCCTTTTTGGACACAGCAATCAACCCAACTTTGAGGATGAGATAAAAAGGCATACAAGCATGGGGAGGACCTGCAAATGGAGACTGGACACACACACACACACAGACAGTGTTGTTTTATTTTATACTAGATCATTTTGGCCTGTTTGGCTTTATGCTAGATTTGGTGGTCACGGTGAGAGTACCTCCTCCTTCTACAGAATATAATCTTACCTGATTTTGCAAATTTTGATAACATGCAGGCTGTAAACACTGATCCAGGATAAGACTTTTTGCCTTTTCTTATCTCAACTAAATTCATTGTAGATTTTTAGAAACACAGGGCACAATCACAACTCAAACACACTCAGAGAATCCAAAATCAGTAAGGATAATTGATGCAGTTTTTTGCTAAGGAATGAATTTATTTTTGACAATGAAATTCAGATAAGTTTAAGATTTAATATTGTCTGCTACGAAACATAATGTTTAAGTACAATGTTCTTATTTATACTCTTTTACATTTTATGTCTGATTGAAGGAAGTCAACCATTAGTAGGGATGGAGAAGGGCCCACAGAATACTTTATTAAGCATTTAAACAGATCATTTGTTGCATTGCATTTTGCTTTAAAGGATAAGTTTGGTATTTTTCAAGTCAAGGTTAATTATTCAAAAACATAATATATATTTATTTGTCACATACAATTGTGTTCTAAAGTGAAATACTTCTTATAAATTAAAACAATATCTTATATACACTGGTGATTTACAATGGAGGTATCGGGCATGGTGTTTTTCCTCCACTTCTATAGCACCCAATGTAAAAGCCCTAGTGCAGGCAAGATATTTTATTTAAATTTAGAGAAAGTGTTTAAGTTTAGAACACAGTTTCACATGACAAATGCATATATAGTATGTTTGTAAAGAAATAACTTTGACTTGAAAAATATTGAATCTATTCCTTTAATAACATTAATGATGTAAGGTTCTTATTTAATCATTATAGTAACTAGGATATTTACCACAAAAAATGGTTAAACATGTTTACCCTATTAACCCATAAAGCATTATATTAGTTTAAATATCTCTATCATGTAAATATTAAAGTCCCTTCTCAACAAGCCACTAAGGTGTTCTGTGCAGACTCAGAATTTAACGGCAGAAAAAACGGACGTCATTCAGAGCCGTGTCATCTCCATCTCCTTGTGGTGGCTGCACCTTTGTCTGAATGCCAGAGATGCCCTTTTCACAGTCACCACTTTTATCTCCCCAGCTTGCCATGACCGGTTCATTTTTTGCTATTGTGTCATCAGCGCATATAAACTTGATGTCGGTGGCTGCAGTATCATCACCATTCACCCGAGGAGGCTGCACTTTCAATAGAAACTTTGAAAATATTCGGGACCAGTTGGGTTTTTTTTTGCCCCCCCTGCAAGGGAAAATTTTAAAAAATTTGTTAACCACCGATTGAAAACAGGGGACTAATGTATTTTACTAATAAAAAAAAAAATCAGTGTAAAATTTATAAAAGGGCTATTAAATAAAATTTTTTTAAACAAATACCATAAACACAACCAAGATAGGAAAGGTTTAAAAAAACTGGTAACTTATCCCCCCCATTCAATACGATGTGTCTCAGTAGATACAGTCCTTACAAAAACCGATTCCCTTCGTCCCATCTCCACTTCGTGGGGTCATCTACCTAATTCAGAAAAAATAAATATATTAATTACTTTTTGTTACACTTTCAAAAATATCAGCCATATACTACTCCCAAAAACCCAAAAAATATGGTTTTTATATCTAAAATGGCAGTTATGGAAACAAGATAAACCCAGTACACAAATTAACAGGAATACCAGGTTCTTTTCAAACTTCATATTTAATGTTTGTATTTAGTAAATATTTTTACACCCTGAAAATTCGTTCACTTTTCCTTCAAAGCATATCCATAGGCAATCCATCCTTTGGACAATTTTCACAACTCCCATCCCCTTTTTGGCCCTTTTTTCCCGATTACTGGCAATCCAAAAACCTCGGGAACTAAACAAAAAAACACAAACTGAAATGCACCAAATGACAAAAAACCCCTAGTTCACATACCCCCAAAAATACAGTTGAAAATATTGCCAAAGGGGGCTACATCCATCGAAGCAAAGTCTTCTTTTCCCCCCTGTTATGTTTGTGATGGATAGGGGAGTTTTATGATGGTTTAAAATCGAAGGTTTAGTACTAGGGGTTAATTTGTAATGCTAACCATAGAAACGGCATCGACCACATTTTTTCCTGCTCAGATTTGCCTTCACTCATATTCACCCTGCTTCAGGAGGTTAGGGAACCACAGAAGAGATTGGTGAACAACAATGGGTGAAATAATATTTTTTCAAGCCCTGGGGGAAAACAACCCCTTTGAGACCAGCAAAACTTGTTCAGGTTTGGGCCTGTGAGTCACAGCAATGAATCCTTCCCCTTTAAACTAATCAATGATCAAGGTTAAATTATTTTTTACATACAATTTCTTAAAGTCTCAAATCTGAAAAAGAAAAGTGCAGAAGGGGACAAACCCTTATTTTTTTTTTAGCCATACAGTTGTTTTAAAATTTTTTATTCTTTTTAAAAATGAAAAAAAGGGATGTTTAGTAACATACGTTTTGTCCCGCTCAAAATTTTAAACCCCCAATCCCAAAACCCCCAGCAGCAGCAGACCTTGTTTATCAAAGCAATGAATTTTGCTTTTAAACAATGAATATTAAAATGTCATTTTTTCATATGGTAACTTCTTTCAGTATATATATTTCCTTCTCCCAAAAAGTTTACACGGGGTTTTGTTTGTGCGAGTAAGAGTTGTGGTAGGTTTAAGATCCCTGATTAAAAAACATTTAAAAATGCTCTTTCCCGCATCTTATTGTAAGATATAAGTTTAAATACAATACAATTTTTTAAAACTTGAACAATTGAAATTAAATATAAATCTAAATAATAAAGGAAAAAAGGTATTTTTGAAAACCCCCAAAGGGTAAACTAAAAAACCCCTTGGACCCGGACAGGTCTGAATGACTGTCCCAAAATATTTGTTGAAGTGAGACATGTAACAGAAAATAAGAACAAACCTGATTGCACAGGCAAAGGATCAAGCAGGACTCCACGGCGAAACCCTCTTTGCTTTGTCTGGAAAGAAATAATACAAAAGGGCATCTAATACCTCAGCAATAAATTAAACAACCAGAAGGGGTGTTTTCTTCTCCAATTTTTTCATATTCCATCCTCCGTTTCATAACTTTTTTTACAATTTTTCCAATCCTTTAAATAATCTGTTAAATAACAGTTTAGAGGTAAGTTTTACGCTCAGTCAGGCAGATTGTATCCGGTGGGGGGGTCCACAGGGTAGTGAGAAGCTATTTTATATGGGTTGGTGGATGCACTGACCAGAAAACAGGAGACAGAGCTGGGTGGCAGGGGTTAAAAAATGCTAAGATTTGCATTGGGTGCGAGGATGGCAGGTTAGAAATGGGACATTGAGGGGGCTTTTAGGGTTTGGGCATTTGGGAACAAAGACAGAGGGGAGATTGGGTTTGGTTTGGGCATGTGCAGGGAGAGTGGGGGGTTTTGGGGGAAGGGGTGTAGGGATGGGGCTGCCAGGGGAAGAGGAAAAAAGGAAACCCAAAAAAGGTTTATGGATGTGGGGAGAGGACATAAAGTGATGGGTGTAATGGAGGAAGACTAGGACAGGAAGATATGGAAAAGATGATCGTGTGGTGACTTTGGGGGACTGAAAAAAGAAAAAAGATCTATCCAAGTCTATCTCCCAATTTAGCTGATACTACATGGTTTGTAATCCTTTATTTCTATCATCTGCAAACTTAAAAATTATTCATTGTACAATTTTAAGTTCTAATTCATAGTCAAAACATAAATATACACATTTGTTTAGAGACAATAAAATAAAGAAGCTCCAAATCAATTAATTTAAAAGGAATTAAGAATACCTGTTCCATTAACATTATTGTTAAACTATACCTAAATGACAGGTTACAAGATAAAATTTGTATAGTGATTCAGTGTCCTGAGTTCAAAGTTCCACAAAGGTAAACATATTTGCTTTATTATTTTGTTCAGCTGTCAGAAATAAAATAACCCCTTTTAAAAAGTGTAGAAATTATTTATTCTTATTTATTTATTCTGAATAAATAAAACAGTAAAATTATAAAACATATGCAACTTCAACATTTATCAGAACTAGAAGTACAAATAACATTTAATAATTCCTTAAAGCATATTACTTTAAACATAAGCTACTAAACAACAGCAAACCACCTGTGAAGTCAGTGGGGAAAATTCAAAAGTGGAAAAATCTAAAAGATTGTACACAAAAATAAGATGATCCACATGAGAATAAGTGACTCAAACACCAAGGTGTATATTTAGTGCATATCTTTAGTACCATGGACAGAGTGACAGAGTGGTGCCCTTAAAAGACAGAGTGGCAGGACAGTTTCAGAGCAGTAGCATTTTTGAGAATTGTGATGAGATCTGGATGGTGGTGAACCTCTGAAGAGGGGAGGAAAAACATTGGGGAGAAGCAGCAGGTGTTGAAAATGTGCAAGAGCTTTGTGTGTCTGAGCTATAAGAAGGAAAAACCAGGTTAAGGGTGCCTGCTGTCCTTTCAGTAAAGAAGATACAGTACAAAAAGTTCAGTGCATATAAAAGTACTTTCATGTCTAGACAACACATGCATAGAAAGAAAAATTTTTTTTTTTTTCTTTTTAAAGGGTATACTATGGTGACATTTTCATAAGCCAAAATTTAAAAAAATTCCTTACCTTTCTATTCAAGAATACCATCCCTCTACACATATAAATAGTATGGCATAAAAAGAGATGATTAAAGAAGGATAGAACTTACCTTGCAAAATACCCACAGAATCAGAAGCAATGATCTCTCTTAAACCCGCTTTAGTGTTGACACCTACATGAATCTTAGGCCCCCCTTTTTAAAAGTGTTTCGTGCAT
>NW_024386479.1:0-25000 GCF_016835505.1 Polypterus senegalus
CCAGGAAGTACTTTGGATCAGGCAGGACCACAGCGGTCCTTGTAGCCATTATCCTACAGCTCCCCCGGTGGCCCACACAGACCCTGACAGGGCAGCCTCATGAGACTACAACCCTCATGCTGCCCTACAGGCATCCATAATTGGGCTTGCCAGATGGGATGCTGCCACCCAGAGTACGGGGAGGGGCTCTCTGCCCATAGTAGGGAGTCACCCACTGTGCTGTCCTTCACAGTTCCCAAATCCATTCCAGGTGTCACTCAGTGTCAGTATGTCCCACTGTAGCGTTCTTGCACATCCAGGTTCTGGCACAGAAAGGACATATTGTCATTCCCTCCCTTGACTTTCTGTTATCAAATCCCCCTGGTCAGCTTAGCTGGGATGCTGGTTTCATCCCTCACAAGTACGATATAATGGATTGCTGAAAATGTTTACTCTTGCGACTTAAATTTTTCTTGGTGTGCTTTATTTTATTGCTAACATTTTCTAGGAAAAAATCTCAAGGCAGCCCAAGGATACAGATATGAGATGACACTCCAAATCTGGAATCAATTTTGGATTTGTTTGCTGGTTACAACTGTTTACAAAGAAACAGAAATGCAGCTATTTGTGTGGAACATGGGGTGAAAATTATCATGGATACCATCCCATCTCATTTTCGGAAGCCATTTTTCCTGGTGAGGGTCGCAGTGGCAGCAGGTCAAGCAGGTTAGCCCAGACTTCCCTGTCCGCAGCTACCGATTCCAACTCTTCCTGGGGAATTCCCAGGTGAGGTGTTCCCAAGCCAGCCGAGACATAATAATCCCTCCAGGGAGTTCTGAGTCTGCTGCTGGGTCTACGCCTATCAGGATCCTAGGACTTTTTGTAAATTATTGACCAGTTAGTTTCTGGCTCTGGTATTGAGTTGTGTATTGTTACAGGGATTTTCCAGACACAGGAATCTGATGAAATTGTTTGTTTTTCGATTCAAAGCTTCGTTTTAAAGTTCATTTTAAATTTGGACCATTTTCTTCTTTCGTCTTGGTTCGTGTTGGTTTCAGAGGTTGTGATCCTGCCACTCATTACTCATCAGGATAAAAGGGTCATTCTAGGTTCACTTCCTTAGCCAACTCCTCGGATTCCAAAACCCTTCTCATGCTTTAATTTCATTAATTAGGGTTTGATTTCTTACTGACTGCAAACTCTGCAATCCTTTCTGCCCTTGTTCTTCTCACACGGTTTTTATTCCCCTTGTTCAGACCCTTGCTTTGTTTATATTTTTTCTTCTCTACATCTTTTCTTCCAGTCTTTCTCATTTTCTCTTGCCAGAGTTCCACCCAGTGGGACATGCGCACAGTAACCCATGCTGTCCTATGGGGGGCGGGCATCATTATGACATGCTCAAAGCACCTCAGGTCCGATGGAGCTGGAGGCTCTTCTGAATCGCTGAGCTTCTCACCTCGCCACTCAGCGAAGAAACATCATTTCTGCCACTTGTAGTTGCTATCTAATTTTTTTTAGTCACTACCCACAGCTCATGGCCATAAGTGAGGACAGGCATGTGGATTGACCAGTAAACTGAGAGTTTTGTCCTTAGACTCAGCTATGGACTGAAACAGCACAACAGCTGTTGCCACTCTGCTGCTCATCACAATCTCTGTATATTATTGTCTGGGAAACACCACCCTTATTATGTAAAACCCATTCATTAAAAATATATGTGCATATAAAAATATATTTTTAAGAATTTCTGTTGGGGATTCACTTGCCTGGATGGGGGCCTGACCTCTACAGGCCCTCCATGGCATCAACCGTGCTTTGTGCTATGACGCTTGTATTATGCTCTTGTCTGGTGTCCATGTTGCTGTGTGGTTAGCATAAGAGGTGCAATGTAAAAGAAAGGTTGGCTCAAATGTAATACATTTACAAAAGTAAAAAAAAACATTTTTGCAAGTTTATGTAATGGATGGCAGGCAGGAACAACTCATAGCCATGTGGCAATAGGCATGAAAAGAGGCAGGAGGTTCCCTGCCTACACAAAGGATCTAGGCATAGGAGGCCATCTGAAAAATGGGTATGCTGACATCTTGGCAGGTGAACATTACCCAGTCGGGAGGTCTGTGTTTGAAGGTAATCCAGGGGGAGCTGCATTGTTCAAGCTACATGCTCCCCTGAACTGGTAGGTCGCAGGAACTGTGAAGTCGGGTACACCAGTGGACACCCGCAGAGCATGCTGGGAGTTGCAGTGCCACAGAGCAACCCTGTTGAGGCTCCTGGTCTCATGTTAATTAAAAATTAAGCAAGAGGCTTCTTCAGTCTTTTCTCAGGTGCTTCAATTTCAAGTAGGAGCTCCAGTCATCAGCTTGCTCTCTCCTGAGTGAGACACTCCACGCTGGTAGTGTCTTGTTTTTATAGCAGAGTGACTGCAGGGGGCAGAGTCAGTTTCCCTCCATGGGTGGTTTCTCAGGTCTGTAGGAGAGAAAAGGAGATGTTACCATCAGTGGCCACGCCATCTTGTGTCCCCGAGTGGTAGTGCTTACTTCAGATAAGCCTGGAAGGCAAACCTCAGACACACTTGTGTGACAAACTTAAGTCGGCAAGACTGACAATCCCCACGACTAAAACTCACATGATGTACATTGGGTAAAAAAATGTCCTACTTTTTAAGGCCTAATGGTTCACGAAGTGCCCTTGTCCCAGGTGTAGTAAGCAGCACTGGCAGCTCACAGTGCTTGAAGTCATTCCCCACTAGAAGACATAATACAGCATACATACTTTGCGCATGCATATTTTCTCGTGTTGTCTTGGGTTTATTCTCAGGATCTAAAGAGATGCTGTTAAGTTTATTGTCTTATCTAAACAGGCCTAGTGAGTGAATGCTCCCTGGGATGGGATGATATTTCATCCAAGGCTTATTCCTAACGTTGCCAACACAGGCTGTACCTCTTTAACTGGAAACAATGAGCTCACAAAAGTTAATGAGCTTTTCTGTAAACTTTGTATACCTATTGATCTTGCATAACCTTCGCCTCTTGAAATACACTCATGGGCCATTTTATTAGGTACACCAGTTCGACTGCTTGTTAACACAAATATCTAATCAGCCAATCATATCAATGCATTTCGGCATGTAGACATTGTCAAGATGACCTGCTGAAGTTCAAACTGAGCATCAGAATGGAGAAGAAAGGGGATTTAAGTGACTTTGAACGTGAGTTGGCTGACGGGCTGATCTGAGTATTTCAGAACCTGTTGATCTACTGGTATTTTCACACACAACCATCTCTAGGGCTTGCAGAGAATGGACTGAAAAGGGGAAAATATCTAGGAAGCATCAGTTCTCTGGGCAAAAATGCCTTGTTAATGCCAGAGATCAGAGGAGAATGGCCAGACTGGTTCGAGCTGATAGAAAGACAACAGTAACTCAAATAAGCACTCGTTACAACTGAAGTATGCATTAGAGCATGGCTCTGGGTGGGCAGTGCCCAACTAAAAAAAGTGATCTGCCTTCTCAATTAAAAATCAGTAAAAATGAGATATTTATTGCTGTACATCTCTAAATGCCCACCTCATCACATGTTAAAGGTACTGTATGCCTGGCTGCTACAGAGAAGTCATTTCCACTATGAGCGACCCACCATACACTGCTCCTGCGAACGACCCTTATTTTGACATCCTAGAGCTTATTGAGATGCTATTTGCTTTATTGCCTAAAGGCGTGATTATTATTTTTTTGTTTGCTTTGAACTAAGGGGATGACCTGGTTGGTGTCCTGACTCTTCCTTTGTTGCTTCAACTTGTCATTCCTGCAGCCGGCCAAAACCATTTAAACTAACACCAAAGTGTATGAGATATGGGAGAAAAACTGGGTGGGCTAAATTTGTAAATATGCAAACTCTACACTAGCAGGGATCGGCCCAGAAATGAATCCCTGTTTCCTGCAGTCGTGTTTCAAGTACTCTTCTTTAAAATAAACTAATTAACATGTGCTTTATAAACATTATTATTTAGCACAAAACAATGCTAAAGGCATAAAATATAAAAAGGTCAAAAACATATGCAAGGTAACATCCAAAATTATTCAAAATCACAACAGAGACAATTGTGAAAATACGCAGCATTTAATAATAATAATAATAATGATAATTCTTTACATTAATATAGCTCTTTTCAAAGTGCTTTTCATAGTGAGTGGAGAGCCACTTCAGCCACCGCTAATGTGTAGCAATCCACTGGATAATGCAATGGCAGCCATTTTTGTTCCAGTATCCACACCACACATGCGCTATTAGGTGGTGAGAGGGTGTCAGCCAGTTAGAGACTGGGGACGATTAGAATGACTAGGCAATAATGGGCAATTTAGCCTGGACATTGGGATACACACTGCTTTTTATGAAGAATCTTTTATGACCACAGAGAGCCAGGACCTCGGTTTTACGTACCATCCAAAGGACGGCACCATTTTTACAGCACAGTATCCCCGTCACTGTACTTGGGCATTGGGATCCACATTCAGTCCACAGGGTAAGTGCTCCCTGCTGAACTCACCAACACCTCTTCCAGCACCAATCTAACCTTTTTCCTAGCTGGTCTCCAATCCAATGTATTGGCCGGGGCTGAACATGCTTAGCCTCAGGTGGATGACCTCTTCTGAAGTTGCTGTTCCACTAAAAGAAAATGCATTATTATTATTATTATTATTATTATTATTATTATTATAAAAGCAACCTCCCAGCTCATTATTTGCAGATTCTAATGATTCAATATTGCACTGACACTCTAATTTACCAGCAACGCACGACAATGACCTTCTCTCCAGCATGGTCCAGTAAATTTTAACTCTTAATCGGGTTATCCTTTCAAACAATGCATGTTTAAGAAATAAGAATTAGCCATTGATCCTCCACAACTAACAACTGAAAAACAAAAAAAAAAAAATGGACAAAACTGAATTCTGGACAGCCTTGAGTTAATTTGTGGTGTCTGTGAAAGCTTTACCAGCCACCACAAACCTACTTGGGCTCGGTTTTAATCTACTTGATATTATAAAATACAAAGATGTGTTTTATATGCGCTACTGAATCATGTAATTACGTTTTATTTTCAATGTTCTTTTTGTATATGACTCATTACTTCAAAATAAATAAACCAAATGTCATATCTGTCTTTGATGAAGTAAATAAACAAAAATTAAAAATGTTCCAAATTTCAAAACAGTTAACTGATATATTTATGTCATGCAGACATTGTCTAATTTATTTCATATAATTTACATGATCTAAAAAAGCGAACTAACTCGTAAATACAATTTTTACTGTGGAGATTTCAAATTGGTTTAGCTCCTTTATACATTCTTATATGTTATATTTTTGAAGAAGCTGTTGTAGGTAAATAAAATCTTACAAAAACAGATGATTTGTTGAACTAGTTAGTGGATGGATTTGCCGAGTTTAAACAAATTTAAATTTAATGAGAAAAGACCCACAATGGCACAATAGTTAGTGCTGCTGCTTCTCCGCTCCAGAACACAAGGTCTGAATCCCTCCTCATCAGTGATGAGCGAAGTCTGCTGACTTTGCTTTGCCTTGAATTTGGTGAAATTGCAAGAATGTTGAGGAACTCCAGTGCAGCTCTGGTGCAGTGGTCTTTTAACCCTTAAACTGTCACATACTTGGGGGGGTTAATGCACCCCTGGACGCCAAATACTTTTTTGCTGCTTTCTTTAAGTAAGTGTCACAATTCACCAAGAAAAAGTGAAATTGTAATGGAACACATTTTTTTTATGCAAAAAGCATCACAATTACTGTAACACAGATAATTTTACACACTGCCAATGAACTGTAAAAACTATAAAAAAAACTACTGGAACAATATGTACAAGGTGCAACTGACGCCATTGATGAAATTCAGCAAACCACTGAGCCAACTGCACTTGAACTGGCTGCACGCAAGCTCACAGAGGCCAACGCTGATGGTCACAGGATAGTCTAGTGCAGCGGCTGAATCCCGGGGACAGTGATGCTGATTCACTAGGGGGCGGCAGTGGTCATGAGCTGGCTGCCCAATGAATGGACGACATGGACAGATCAGCTCTGGCATGCTGGCAAATTGCATTGGGAACTGACTTTAGCTGGTTGCGGCATTCAACGGATGTACGTTGCCGAATATACTCGGCTCCTGTGTGCTGGCAAATTGCATTGGGAACCAAATATAACCAGTTACGGTGGTTTAAGGGTTAAGTGTCTCTCAAGGGCTAGGAAAATGCCTGCAAACTGTGCTGGATTGATTATTGTGACCAAATAGTGACTTGAGCTGTGAGGCAGCCATGCTAACCACTATGCCATAGTTTCTTCTTGAGGTTAAAGTAATAGAAGTAAAATATCTTGCACACAGTGGCAACAGGAGCAGGAAGCATGAACCTACTAAGGGTTGGCCCCCACAGATTTGATAGCAGATCACAATCTCTATCCAAAAAGTTCAGTTTGTTTTATCTTCCTCTCATAAGCTTTCTCATACACTACTACTACCAAATGAGCACAACACTAAAACTCTTGGATTCTCCTCTCCTTCCTGTTTGCATCAACTGCTCAGCACTCTACTATTCAAGAAGTAGGTTCACATATTACACACTGGTCACGTACAAATCCATACAAAAAGACATTACCTATAAGGCACAAATACACTGACACCTTTTCAGTCTCCTTCTCCATGTACTTTTCGTGTTTAAATGTTTTCACAAGTTTTTAGATAATTTTAAGTGTAACAGTAAAACACTTCTTATTAAATCCATAGCAGAAGGGGAATCTGATTTGGTAGAATGTTTAATCCAGCATACTGTCCACTGCTAAGATCAACATTAGCTGCTACAGCTCTGTGATGTCATGCTGGCCTTGCAAATTATCATGGGTCGCTGGGATAAAATGCTTCATTGAAGCCAGCAGCACAGTGTATTTTCAGGCAAATATGTGGCGAGCAAGATGAACCCTGCAAATTTGCTGCAAAACACACTTTAGCAAATTTCATCAAACAAAACTACTCCTCAGGTACCATATAAAATTACTTTTCATATTCTCTCTGTCTCTTTGTTGATTTTAATTACCTCTCAAAGACACTAGCGTTATTTTAGTTAACTCAAAATATCATTCTTTAACCCATTTAATTCAATTGAGCAGGGGCAGAAGACTGTGATTAACCCCGGACAAGGCCATTACAGGTCTCACTGCAGTGTCAGTTTGGGATAACCAATTAACTTAACACCCACATATTCCAAGGTATAAGAGAGAAATCCACACATATACATGGAAAGAACATGCACACCCTGGACTTGATGGACTCCATGAAGAAGCAGCACTAAGCAGGGCAATACTCTGTCAGATATATTATTAACACAAAATTGGTCTGAGAATTATTGTAGGGGGCTGCATGACTGTGCCCTGTGATGGACCAGTGCCCTGTCCAAAGTCATTTCCTGCATCGCCACCAGTGCTACCAGGACAGACGATAGCCCCCACAATACTATGCTTGAGTAAGTGAGTTTGAAAATGAATGTATAGATGTAGAGATATTTAAAGGATCTTCTATTTTTATAGCCAGCGAGAGCTAAAAAAGACAAATATTATTGTAAAGATTGGGAGCAATTCTCCTGCCTCATAGCAATAGAGCAGCAGTTATGCTCCAGTTGTCTTCCTGAACAACTGATTTATTAGCTTTTATGTTTTTCTTTCTTATTCAGTGGGGATACTCTTGTCAAACTTCTTTTCATTTCCATTCTACTATGCGCTGGAAGGGGAAATGGGAATCTTTTTTATGGAAAAATGACCACTTTCTCCTCAAAGCTCAATATGAATTTGAAGGATGGCTAAAAAGAAAGTGACAAATAATACATGGTGTGGTAAATCTACATTTGATTAATTATTTTCAGTTAATTCTTTTAGATGAGAATGACTTCTTTTTTAAAAACAGTACCCTCAAGGTTAGGTGCATTGGCAATTCTAAATTGTCCTTAGTGTGTGCTTGGTGTGTGTGTGTGTGTGCGCACCCTGCGGTGGTCTGGCGCCCTGCCTGGGGTTTGTTTCCTGCCTTGCGCCCTGTGTTGGCTGGGTTTGGCTCCAGCAGACCCCCGTGACTCTGTAGTTGGGATATAGCGGGTTGGATAATGGATGGATGGATGGACACCTTTATCCTCACCTATGGTCACAAGCTGTTGGTAGCAACTAAGAGAATAAGATCATGAGTACAAGTGGTTGACATGCAGTTGCTGTGCAATAATTCTCATGAAGTAAATGAGCGATGCAAAAAGACCTCATAGCTGAACTGATGCTTCTTTGGTCCGAGAGAAACCAGTTGAAGATCTGTATTTAGAATGTCCAAATGGTACCACCCATGGCCCATTGGAAGAAAACATAGGGCAGACAATGACACTGGGTAGATTTTATCTCAAGTGTCCTTAGATCATCGGGGAATTCCACAGGAGGTCTTAAAAATGTAATAAGATGTTTTGGAGACTGTGATGATGTGCAATTTTAGATAATTAAAAATGGTGCACTTGGGTTCAGTGGGTGTGTGTGTGGCTTGTGACCAGTAGGTGGCATTGCAGCACCCCAAACCAAAGACACAACTCTCAGGTGCAAATATAAGGTGTATTATAATAAAGAATCTTGGAAAAAAAGCTTCTTTCTAACAGTGGCAGAACAGTCACGGATACATGTAGACGTTTGTGACTGGGCATTTTGGCTGCCAGAAATGTATGAAATGCAGGTCCCTGCCAAGCAGATGGCCAGGAATCCTGCCGACTACACCAATTTGTGATCTTCTGGGGGCATGGCAGCACCCCAAACCCCCACACTTCCTCACAAACACAAATTCTGGTTCTAACTGAAAGGTTTTATTATAAATAATTACCTTTACAAAGGCTTCTTTATCGTACTGGCACAACCACAATACAAAAAAACATTTCACACTTTTCCTTTCCTCCACTCCCCTCAAGTGAGTTTTGTATTCTTCCACCTGATCCTAACTCGCCTGGTTGAGACAGAGAGGCTCCTTTTTATCTCAGACCTGGGAGTACTTTTGGTGCCAGGGCATTACCCATAGGAAGCAATTCAGGGTCAGACAGAAACCCTACAAAGTAGAGATCACGCAGTCCTGTATCACCCCTAAGTGGCACACATGAAACCCAGCAGGGTTGCTTTACGGGACTACAGCTCCCAGCAATCTCTGCAGGTGTCCATATAAATACTGCAGCCCAAGGATGCCCACCTAGTGTTTCAGGGGAGCCAATGATTCAAATAAGTAGTTCCCTGTCCCTCCATTACACCGGGTGTACCCATTTCCAAGATGGTAACTTCTTGGCCATTCTATACGGTGACCTCTCTGCCAGGTAAAGGATCATGCACTATCCTTGTCTGCACGCCAACCCCTGCCTGATATCCATCACAGGTTGCAGAGTTGGGTGGCCATGGGGTATGCGGTGTGGATGGTGAGCTGATTGATTAATTAGTCAGCTGCTCCACATTGGCACACCGTGGGACTCAGGCTATTAGAATGCTGTACCCACAAAGGTATAAAAGGAGAGCCTAAGTGGGGCAGAGAGTGACAGAAAAAGAAAGTTAAGTTAATTGGAGAACACTGATGAGAAAAGGAAAGAACAGAACCAGATGGCAGAAAGAAGGTAGCAAAGTGGTTGGAGAAACCCCACAAAGGAGTGAGAGTGAGGAGTGAGTGGTGCTCTGGGGGTAAACACCGATTGCTCTGCTGAGTAGTAGAGAATAGAAGCAGTCATGCACTTCTAGGGATATCGTGGATGTCGACAGAGGTGGTGGGAAGATGGAGTTAGGCTTGGAGTGTCATGGCAGACTCTGATGGGAAGCACCCAGGATGGGGAATCAGAGAAGGACCACTTTTGCAAGTCTCTATGACTATGTCCCAGTGACCTGACTGATGACTTGACCATTTGCATGTTAAAATAACATCCACCTTGCCTAAGATCTTAGGCACAGCATCTACTTGCCAGTTGACTCCTCACCCAAAAGTCAAAATTTGAATCCTAAGATGAGTTTTTTCCTTCAATTACAAGGCCAAGTACCCACAACTGATTTTTTGTTGCCTCTTTTGTGATCTTTAATTAGTGACAGTCCTAGTCTCTTAATGTTGGGAAATTGAGGTGTTTTGTATTAGCTAGAAATGAAACCGTGTCAGCTCTCCGTAGCACTTTCCTCACCCTAGCAATTCAAAACAAAAGACTATCAGAAACTCCATACACTCACAAGCTACTCTGTTATGTAGTCCTCTCTAGTATTAAGCAGAGTTGCCTCTTGCATCCAGAGCAGCCTGAATTTGGTGCCTGGGTTCCTTAAGGTATCATAAGCATTCCTTAGAGATGTTTGCCTGTATGAACTCAATCACATCACCCAGTTCCTTTAGACTCTTTGAACCTCCCATTCCATTTCATATGTCAACTATGCTTTATTGAGTTGACATCTATGGACTTGTGCAGGCCTTTAGAGTAAACTGAAGGCATCGATGTGTTTGTGAAACCATCCTGAGATGATGCATGCTTTGTGACATGGCCTGTTATCCTGATGGAAGGATCCATTTGGAAAAAAAAGGTATTCAGTGTCTATAAAGCGACACACTGGTCAAAGGTACCATTACAGTCCCACCACCAACATGAAGTTGACACCAAGCAGGATGGATCAGTGGATTCTGGTTAGCTTTACCAAACTCCAACCCTACCATCACAGAAATCAAGATTAGGTAAAGCAATCTTCATTTGCACAGTTTAGATGATCATGTAACCCCCTGGTAGCCTCATGGTTTTATTTTTAGCAGACCGGAGTCAAACTTGGTGTGGTTTTCTACACATTACTGTCGTTAACAACTTTTGTTTGAACATTTGTGGCCTTTCTGTCAGCTTAAAAATGTCTGGCCATTCACTCCTGACCTCTTTCATTACCATTGTGTTTCAGCCACTGCTCAATGAGTGTTTTTTGTTTGTCAAACTATTCTCTGTAAACTCTAGAGACTGTCGTGTGTGAAAATCCTAGGAGGGATGCTTTTTCCAGCAACTAGTATGTCAGTTACTAAAAATCCTGCTAACACTCCTACATCTCACTGTTGTTTTTGGCATGAAAAGTTGTGGTGAGGACATATCAGAATTTGATTTGTGTGTATACCTCCCTAATAACCTTAAGTGACCTCACTAATAACATCTGTCCCTGTTTAGCTAATGACTAGTGAGACATGCAAGTTACAAAATTATTAAATTAAAGGATGTGATGCTGGTGCCTGGCCTGGCATCAGAGTGTTGTGATTCTCTCTGACATGGTCATCATCTGACAAAATACAGCCACATGGTAACTAAAAGTATTTAAAGAACCACCTGCTGCTCAGACAAATGTATTGGCTGACTGAACTGAAAGAGCAACACCTCAGGTTTAGAATTCCCAACATGCCGTATTCTTACCATTACAATGAACTAACTTTTTGGTGTTCCTGCTTTGGCTGTAACTACTTTTGTGAGCACTCACTGTTTGATTGTTCTTACAGTGTATCTAATATTAGGTAGAACTATGTGAATAATAATCAATTATTGCATAATTAATTATTATGCAATGATTGCATAACCCACTTAATTCAAATCATATGGTTGTGAAGGTCAGAGCATAACACGGGGGCATCAAGTGAAGTGCAAGACCCAATTTTATAATCAGTTTGCATATCTTTGCTTCATTAATATTAATCTCTCTATGATAAAAGAAAATCCTGGAGAGAAACAGTAGGGCGACGAGACATGATCTTCACGTTAAGATCACGGATGACACTTAAAAGACGCACGAGACTAAAGGGATTGGCCACGGAGCATCTCGCGGGGACCTTAAGCATGAGATTTTGTGCCAAGAGATTGACTCAGGACCGTCTCACAATGACGTAGAACATGAGATTCTTGCAAGACACGCCCTACTTACAACCAAATAAGAGCACAGCCAGCAAAACACTAAGCCGTGTTTTGACTTTGAGCACACACAGATCCAGGGCTCTCAGCGCATATAAAGCGTATAAGGACAATACGGTATAAATGAAGTGTAGACGACTAAGCGAAGAAGAAAGCAGCGCGGAGAAAAGAGACTCAAAAGCATTGGAGAGACAAAAAAGAAAGAATAATCTAGGTGCAAATTCAGAAAATAAGGAAAGTAATTATCAGCCCGGAACAAGTGGAATTGAAAAAAAAAGCACATATAATCGGGACGTAGGCGCTATACACATGCAGAGATTATGAAAGCAGTGGAATTCGAAAGATTAAAAAAAAAAAAACCATGATATACATGTGGAGAAAGTTAAAGAATATGAAAGTAGGAAAATTAGAAAGTATTAAAAAAAGAAAGTAAAGATCGCAGTAGCGCAAACAAATGGAAATTATTACTCGATAAAGGGAAAATAATCACCACGAACCAGGTGTCATTGAAAAAAAAGTAGGATAAAGCGAGGTCAGAAATAAAAGACAGAGTTGAAAACAAAGTAAAACGTCATAAAGAGGTTACAAAACAAGGAGGCCAAACACATCCAGAGCAGGTTAGAGAAAATGAAAACTGGAATTCAAAAGACATAAAAAAAACCGTAGGAGCGAAACACATGCAGAGCAAGATACAGAATATGAAAGCAGCAAACAACAACCGTGTCAAAAAAAAAAGAAAGTAAACAACACATTAGCACAAAGAAAGAGAAATTATTACACAGAGAAATAACGAAAAGACGAATAGAGATCGAATATATGGAAAAAGGTGATATGTCAGAAGTATGTAAATATTGTTACTGTTATTGTTATTAAGGCTTTGAAGTTTAAGTCAAGAGAATTTCAAAAACGGAGTTTACCTCACATGCATTTATTGGTTACTTTATTAAATTATTAACTGCTGATGATGTGGA
Organism: Polypterus senegalus; assembly: GCF_016835505.1. Taxonomy (NCBI): domain Eukaryota; kingdom Metazoa; phylum Chordata; class Cladistia; order Polypteriformes; family Polypteridae; genus Polypterus; species Polypterus senegalus. The sequence continues at coordinate 12,901 of NW_024386479.1, forward strand.
TCGTTTTGTCTGTGCTGATATTCTAAACAGAGAAACCTATCCTGAATTATGTTACAAAGTCATTAAACACGTCTCACTGACCTCATTAAAAAGATTCAGCACTTTGGGACTTGCAAGATTCCAAATATTGTTTTTACAGAAGGTCTGAAATAAAAGTGAAACTAATGAAATAGCAACAATTCAAAGAAAAAAAAAATCTTAGAAAGTGTGTATCAGGCAAACCAAACACAGGGGTTAGCGAGTAAAGTGAGAAGTGGGCAATGCCCCCTAGTATTGTAAAAAATCAACCTGAGATTCTGACAAGTCATGTATAGTAAAACTATGAAGTGGTAGAATTTCATTTAATTAATTTAATTCTAAAAATTCAGAAAACCTGATATAAGTTAAATTATATAGTGCTATGAAATGATATTTGCTCTTTCCCAGTTTCCTGTAGTATTTAAAATTTTTGACACTAAATGTTCAGGTTATCAGTCAACATAAAAATCTACATAATGGGCCACATGGATTTATTTCATTCAACTGAAAGTATCTTCTATAATTCAGGCTATGTCCACACTAAGACATTTTTGTTAGTCAATCTCAAAATTTTTACACCCTGAAAATGGAGGCGTTTGAAAACACTCTCCAAACCCACAAACTTCTGAAATCGTTGTCTCAGCAGTGCAGTGTTGATGTGTAAACCCATCGAGTTTTACAAATGCAGCCAGCAATTGCACTCTGATTTGTTCGTACTTATTACATAACCCTTCAATGATTGGATCCTGCGAATTCCATGGTTGGTCATCCTTCAAAGAAGAAAGCCATATTCCCACATAGTAGACACACAAGAGTTGCTTTCCATGGTTTGTGTTCCTTACCTGTATGCATCTAAATTACACATTTTAAACTTTGAAAGCTGCATTCATGCACAAGATGCAAATAATTTAGCAGCTGATACAATATGGTGGTTAATCCTGTGGTGACGTTCCCATCCCTTCAAGAATTCTTCATCCATCTCCATGCGTAGTATAAGCGAACATCTATGTCATATGCAATTTTGGTCATTTTAGTGTAGGCACAAATACTTTTGTAAAGCGATGTGAAAATGGTAATGTGGACAGCGATCATTTTGTTTAACAACTCAATTTTTAAGTGAAAACATAGTAGTGTGGGTGAAAACGCTATTGTTGATGGATATTGTTTTCAATTAAAAGCTCAATTTGTCAATCAAACCATAGTATTGGGAAAACAATGTTCTCTATTATCTCTGTCTCTATTATTGGAAATAAAAGGAAATTCTCTTTAGGACAGGGGTCCTCAATCACGGTCCTGGAGAGCCGCAGTGGCTGCAGGTTTTTGCTCCAACCCAGTTGCTTAATAAAAAACACTTATTGCTAAAGTAACACTTCTGCTTCACTTTAGTGATTTTGAGCCCTTATTGCTTAATTTTGTCTTAAACAGCTATTTTAATTGCTCCCTATTATCAATAACATGCAAATGACAAGAGAGAGCAGCATTTCTCCATTTAGCTTATTTACATTTACACCTGTGTGTATTTATCTGCACTATTGGGTTTAATTAAATACTTGGAAGAGAAAAAAGTGAAGGACTGAGAATTACTTGTCCATTTTAGCCTTCAAATCATTTGCATGATGGAAAGGGAAAGAAAATCTAGGATATGACCTGACATAGCAGAGTTAATTTAATTTCATAGCTTGTTAGTGCTTTATTGGCAAGAATTGCTTTCTAATTAAGCAACCAGGTCAGAACAAAAACCTGCAGCCACTGCGGCTCTCCAGGACTGGGATTGAGGACCCATGCTTTAGGAGGATCTTTCCAAAACTTCATCAGAGCTTGCAAGGAAGTCATCCATATAATTCTATGTAAAGATGCTAGGCCCATGCCTAATTTTGCATACTTCAATGGCTGTTCTACACTGCACACAAATCAGTTTTAGATGGCACTCTGTTTTTACATTACTGTCTTTGTCAGATGAAGGTGTTTAATTCCGAGTTGTTTCTGGATTGTTTATGAAGCTTGTACTCTCATTAATGAGATGTTTTTTTTTCAAACTAATAAAATAAGATGTGAATAAATAACTTTTCAAACTTATTTTATTTGTGTAATGAAGACACTTAGTTATCCACGACCTGCTGGCACTTGTGGCTACCTCTACTTAAATCAACGCTATCAAAGAAATAAAGGGAATGAGTTAATTGAACATACCCAGGATTGATTACAGCCAGCTTGCTCAACAAAAGACTCATATAGTTTGACCTTTACTATTAGAATCAAGTTGCCAGCACAAAGATTCTTCAAGCAGATACTACTACAGTCAAATTAAATCTTAAAGAAATCAGTAAAAAAAGGTGTTGATATCCGTCAGTCTGAAAGGGCAACAAAGAGACATCCAAAGCTCAGTGACTCCACTGAGGCGCAGTGAAAACCATAATGTCCAACAAGAAAACACTTGGAATTTAAGTGAATCTTTCCAAGAGTGGCCGGCCTGCCAAAATTACTCCAAGGGTCCAGAATAAAATCATCCGGGAAGTTACAAAGAATGCTAAAATCACATCTAAAATGATGTGGGTTTCTCTTGCCTCAGCAAATGCCAGCAAATCCCATTACTGCCAAAAGAGATCCTACTCTGTTGGGCGCTTAGCCAAAACAATTGCTCCAGGGTTAGCGCTGTACAATGGCTGACCCTGCATTCTGACCCCCATAGGTCATGCGAAAAGACAATTTTCCCTTGCGGATTAATTAGGTAGTGTATCAAATCAAATCAATCCGAATGACAATGGGCAAAGATGGGCTTCATTAGAGAAAAGTCCAGGAAGGACATTCTGTAAATGCACATCCCACATTTTCCAAAGAAGTGCCAGGGTGATCCCCAAACAGTTTGGGGCAATGTTCAACTGGGCAGAAATTGGACTTTTTGGATGAAATGGGTTCCATTATGTCTGGCATAACACAAGCACAGTTTTCCACAGAAAGACCATCATGCCTACAGTCAGACATAGTGGTGGTAGTGTGATGATGTTGGGATGTTTTTAAGCACCAGGAATTAGGAAACTTGCCATTATTGAAGAAACATTAATTTCTGCTTGTATATAAAAATTCTGTAAAAGAATGCATCCTTCCATAATCTGGGATGAGTTGTTATGAACAAGGAGTCCCACAGCATATAGTGTATGTCACAAAAAACACTTCCGAAATTCCCTCAGTTTGGGTGGGTGGGGGTCATTTACCGTCAAACACTAGCTAGATATGAATATAAACACAAGGTCTTCATTAAATACAAACGTTATTTTCATAAAATGCTGTCTTACACTATGAAGCTCCAAAGAGCACAAAGGAGTTGCTAGCAAAGGCAATCCCAGGTAAATAAAGTCAAAGGGTCCAAGAATCCAGAAAATCGAAAAACAGCAGAAGCACAGCAGAACCACAACAAACTCACTGACTCCGTAGCACATTGGAAACGAAACACAAGGAACTGTGGAACATCCTCTGGATTTATAGGGCGAAGGGCAGTTCCTGGCAGTGATTGGCAGGTTGCCCCACATCTTGAGGGACCACCAACAAAAGACATAAAACATAACACAAGCAGCTTACATACAAAGACAAAATAATAATAATAATAATAATAATAATAATAATGAACCTAAGTATCAAGAATGAGCAAGGCAGACATAACACAAGAAGTTGAACCCCAGCTGCTGGGTCATGGCTGAAATATAACAAAGGTGAGGATAGATCATGCAGAAAGACAATGCTCAAAAACAACAAAAAAAAAGAAAGTCCACATGAGACGGCTGAGAAGAAGCAAAATTAAAGTTTTGTACTAGCCTGAATTAATCTCCTTGGCGTCAACCCCAAGCCTGTCCCAGGCTCAGAATTGTATGTAAAAAGGGTTAACCCCGAGTGTGGAGATAGCTGTTAAGATTGAAAATACAGTGTTAGGCCCAAATAACAGTATTCTGCATCTATCTAGTGGATAAAATAACATCATGCTGCAAAAAATAAATAAATAGATAGATAAAAACAAGCCTGAATATTTCTGTGTGTCCTGCCACTTTATGCTAACTCATCCACATTCATGAATGGAGCGGAGCCTTCAACCAAACAAACACAATGACATGTAAATTGAGAGTCTGTAAATCCAGTTTTAGAACAAACCGAAACCATTAGTTAAATCAAATGATAGTAATGACAGTGTGAACTGGTCATGGGACGTTCACATGGATAGTGAGACTGATGCATATGGCACTGTATGGACGAACAATGTGATATAACTGATGACTCTGGTCACATGAAGGTTTACTGTGGTGTGACAGTAGCTGCATGGCAAAAAGGCAAAATAATTGTGCTCAAATGAAGAATAAAAGTGATGTTAGCTCCCTAAGCACTGTTCACTGTCAATACTCATGTCAGGGCAGATGTGTGTCATGATCATGATTTTCTATTATGGAAGCCATTTTGGGTACTATTGTTAGTGTCCCACATTTCTAGGGGCGTGGTCTCCGGGGTCATGACCTGGAATTCACCAGCTGTTGGGAAAAAGGCCAGCCTTTTGCAGTGAGCCTTATCTGATCTGCGAGTATATCCTTCTAAACCTTTATTGTTTTCCCTTTGTGATTTATTTTCATGTCTTGCCTAAATTTTGACTTTGATCTTTGCCAGTCGTCAATAGTTTTAATCGATTAATTTTATTTTATTTTTATGTGTTTTGCCTTTTGCATGCATCTGTCAGTTTAACTCAAGAAATGAGGTATGTGTGTTCCTGCTGAGTCAGGACAATGTGGAATTCACTAAGCCTTGTGCTGTGGTAGCCCATTATAACACAAAGGAGGGCATCAATTGTGCAAATCAGGCACTGAAATTCTGCCCTCTCGTGCACAAGCAACAGAAAAAATATTTTTTAAGAAAAGTGCAAAAATTGAGCTGAGCGTTAGTGATAAAACCTGTCAAACAAAGGGTGTGTACCAAATCTGCATCAGTACAGCAGTGGACACTAGACATGCCTTCCCTACTGTCATTTTGTTGACATTTTGGTTTTCAAATGTTTCTGTTATACAAAATATTTTTTCTTGTTGAAAAAAAAAAATTTTGTCTCTTTTTTCTGAGGGTAAACATGACACTAGAGAGATTAAAGCAGTTCTGCAAGGATGATGTGATAGACTGGTATTGAGTTAAAGGAAGGCACTCACTTTAGTTAAAGGTGTTGTAAAAGGTATTAAGTCTAAGGGGGTAATTACTTTTTCACACAGTGTTGGTTGATCTTGGAAAGCTTTTATTTTTTTTTTTAATTTGGTAAGGAACAGTATTCATTCACTTAGGTGCTATTTATCTAATATTAGGTTTTCAAACACTGCCTTTTCATGATTTATTGCCAATAGTCACTTTTAGTCTCACCCAAGGCTTTCAGATGGTAGTAAAATAAGAACACTGAATGTCTTCAAAAGAAGTATCTCAATGATCAGGTCAAAGTGATCACATTTCATAGAAGAAGCTCTTGGTTAGTTGTTAAGGCAACGTTTCTCACTTCCTGTCTGTCTGACTGCATTTTGGGAATGTGGTAATGAGGCTTCATGCTATCACGTTCCTTCTGGGCCTATTATCCCTATTGTGTGCCTACACTTTGTCTGCTTGTGGATTATGTGCAGGTGTCAAAAGTCGAGGATGCATTTCAGATCAGCTATCGACTGCAAAAACACCTCTCTGAAAAAACCAGCATGCCATTCTGTAGCAGTATCTGGCAGAATCCTGGATCTGTAGGTGCGGATAGCAGGCAGCAAGCAGAAATGATGTAGGCAAGCAGGCGGCAGAGCCAGAAGCTATATATAATTGTTTTGTTTCTAACAAAATATAAAGTAAGTGCAAATGAAAGATATGGCATAAAACCAGTTATGATACAAATTGTCCTCACCCATACATTTCTTACCCACTCATTGTTCCAAATTATATAATATACATGCATGTAGAGAAAAAAATCACAAAGTGGAAAATTGACTGAGAATAGGTAGTCACATAAAAAGAGATTCTTCTTCTTCTTTTGGCTGCTCCTGTTAGGGTTTGCCACAGTGGGTCATCTTTTTTCCATATCCTCTTGTCCTCGTCATCTTGTTCTGTTACACCCATCACCAGCATGTCTTCTCTCACCACATCCATAAACCTTCTCTTCGGCCTTAGGCCTTTCTCTTGCCTGACAGCTCTATTCTTAGCATCCTTCTCCCAATATATCCAGCATCTCTCCTCTGCACATGTCCAGACCAACGCAATCTCGCCTCTCTGACTTAGTCTCCCAACCGTCCAACTTGTGCTGACCCTCTAATGTACTCATTTCTAATCCTGTCCATCCTCGTCACACCCAATGAAAATCTTAACATCTTTATCTCTGCAAAGAGAAAAGAGTATAAAAAATAAAGGTCTACAAATAATTTCAAACCATCACTTAGCCTTAACATGCTTTTCAATGTGTTTTGGATTCCTCCTAAATTTCCTACTGGAAAATCCAACTGAAAATAGGGAGTCACAGAAAAGCGGAAAAAAATAATAAAAAAAATATAGCTCTGTAAAATGAATTTATCCAAATTTTTAAACTTAAAATGCTTTTTAATATGTTTTGGATCCCTCACTTTTAAATTTCTTACCCACTGGTTGTTCTTAAATATATTATATATGTAAATATGTAAAATAATCACAACATGGAATAACCTCTGCACTGCCTGAGCATAGGTAGTCACGGAAAAGAGGAATAAATTATTAAAATAAAGCTCTATAAAATAAGTTCAAATCACTACTCAGTCTTAAAATCTTTTCAATGTGTTTTCGATTCTTCCTAAATTTCATACCCACTTATTGTTCTTCATTATATACGACTAGATGTGTAAGCCAATGCTGTAAAAAGTCCGGGGTCCTAGAAACTATTGAAATTGTCAGAAAAAAATTGAAATGTAAAGATGTCAGGTAATTGAAAGGAACTACTTTGGGCATCTCTCTCCTAGGAGGATTCGTTTTGTCAACATGCTCGCGTCGCTTGTGCATTAGTGGTGTGAGGAAAAGTTAAAGGGATACCAGTTTGCCGATGCTAGCGGCTAAGCGACTTTATCTTTCTTCTGAGGTTTCGTTTTGCTGACGTGCTGGCCCCGCTTGTGTTATTAGCGGCTAAGCGAGTTTTCCGTGTCCTCGGAGGCAGAGCCCTTACCCCGACTCCACCTCTCACATAGATGTTTAAATATAAGATGCATAAAGGTGTAAAATAATTTCTACATTAAAATAAATGTTGTCACAAGAACGAGACATGGACAGATAAAGGTTTGGGGCAGCCACCCGTGTAATGTGGTATCCTGGCTGCAAAAGTCGTTTCAGCAAAATAATCAGCACTGAAGTGCATACAACTCAGTCCACAACAAGACTGAGGAAAAAGGGGAAAGGGACAGGTTTTAAAGGGGAAGACAGGAAGTGAGGTCATATGGATCAAGCACGTGGTCTTCCACCATTGGATCATAGCCGGACGTGACATCAGAGGGACTGGAGCTGGTGTGCTCGACTTCCATTGGCTCGGTCCTGGAAGTGATGTCAGGAGAGCCAGGTGGAATCCCCCGGGAATGGTCTACAGGCAAGGGAGAAAAAAAGTCAGTGCACTCTGCCACACCCCGGCATGCCTCCGAACTGCCTTCACTCAAGCCCTTTAGCTGCCTCCCATGCGCACGTGTGTGACAATATCTTCACTGCCTGAAAACAGGTAGTCATAGAAAAGAGGAAAAATTATAAAACGATAGCTTTGTAAATTAAATATACCCAATATTTAATAGAAAAAAATGTTTTTCAAAGTGTTTTAGATTCCATATCAGTTGTAGCAGTTTTGACCTGGAAAAAATATTTTAAATTTTTTTTATGTGATAAAAATATATATACCGTGGTTTTTTTTTTTATTTCCTTGACAAATCAGTTACCCAATAGCATTAATTCTCTGCAGAATTTAATTATGCCTGTTGGTATTTTTTGTAGTTATTTAATCCTTTTCCCTTACTGATCATTTTTAATACATATTTTTAAGGTCCTGAATATTAATTTTTAAAATAGAAATTACTTTACACCATTTATATTGACATTTTGTTTTACCAGAATGTGGTGATGGTTATTATGGAAAGCATTCCGTGAAGTTGCACAATAGATGTCATAAGCTTGCCACTTTATATATATATATATATATATATATATATATATATATATATATATATATATATATATAAATCAGCAAGTCAAATTCGTCACTATCTGAGTTTGCTGATAACCAAAAACCTTTGTGCACACGTTAGTTTTATTATTTAGACTTCCTGGTTCTTAATTGTAGATTTCTATCTCCTTTCCACGATTCTTTTCTTTGATTAGTGTTTTGATTCTCTTCTTGTGTTTGTTATGAATGTTATGGAAACCAGCATAACAAAGGAGTGACACCTTCAAGATAGTCCACAAAACAAATTTCACCCTGAGGCAAGCCTGGCCCCAGGAAACCAGGTGGCTTCAGGACTGACTAGGCCTCAGATGAGAGAGCCAGGTTTTTAGATTCAAAAGAGTCCCAAAAACCTTGAAAAATGTCTCCTTACAGGGTGGGAACAAAGACAAGTCCATAAAGTCTTATTAAATAAAGGATATTTTTAAACAATTAAAAGAGCAAAATGCAAAAAAAGGCTTTACTGAGCAAAAAAAAAAAATTGTCAAAGGCAATCCAGGTAAACTAAATTCCATAAAAAACAATCTAAATGAATTTTCTTAATACCAAGAAAAAAAATTAAAAATCACAAAGAGAACAATTCGACCAGAGCACATTTGAATTAAACCTCCTTGGACTTCAATTCCTAGCAGCCTTTATAGGGCTGGTTCTTTAAGTATGATAAACAGGTGGCTCCGCCTCTTTGGGATTAAGCCACAAATTACTGCAAAAGGCAAAATAGGTTACACAGATGTGTACAGAGTTGAGTCCAAAACAGAACTGAAAACAAATGGAGGTTGCCATGCTTTTAAGGCAGGTTGACGGAAGTAATATCTTTGGGAGGCCGGAACCAGAAGTGAGTTCTTGGAGTCAGAACCGGAAGTAACGTTCTTATGGCTGGAACCAGAAGTGACGTCCTCAGGGCAGGAAACGGAAGTGACGTTGTTAGAATTGGGCAGAATTTCCCATGTCTGGTGTGCAGAGATAAATGAGAAAGATTTACTGCACCCTGCCACCCCCTGGCCTAGCGTGGAATTCCCTCCTTTTGGTCCTTCTAGCTGCCTCCCATGTGCATGTGTGTGACAACTTGTGATCTGATTGTGACTGAGTCACTCTGACCACTTTCAGAAACAGATAACAATCATTTAGATATACAGTAAATGCAGATTGTTTTGATTCCATAATGTTCTGTTACCCCTCTGCTCCTCAGTTTAAAATTATAAATAAAATTACAAATCACGCAATTCCGATGTGATTAAAGTGCACATTGCAGACTTTCGTTTCAGGAGATTTCCATACATTTCGGTCACACATCAGACATATCAAATTGACACAAGTGTGCTGACTGTTTAATTATTACTTCATTAATCTTCAAAAGGCACCAGGATGAGATCAAATAAATAAACAAACAAAAGAAAGTCATAAATAGAGTAAGCTGCTCTAATGCAAGGTGGTCATAAGAAATGTAATGATTTATTTCATGTGGTAAAAGAGCACAATAAACAAGAACAGTTGCATCAGATATTTGAAATATTAAAATGTGTGCTTTAATTTAAATGTTTAAAGTCTGAATATTCTTGATTGTAATAGAAATGTGTTACTTTTCACCCACTGATAGTGGTCCACAGACGGTTAGATCCCTAATATTGGACAAAAAATCAAAACTAACATCATATTCATAATCACTGACCTTCAGATAGTCTAAAACAGTGAAAGGCAACCTTTTTCGAGTTGTGGCGCACTAAGTCCAAAAAGTTTGTTTTGCGGCGCACCTGAGGGACTGCCCATAAATAAAGTCGTGATGACACAATCTATGGACAATCGCCAATAAAAGCAGTTAATTTTACAAGTTTGAAAGACATTTTATTAATAAAGGAATCAAAGGATAAATCTTAAATTTAACTGATGTGAACGTTGAGATTATTTTTCAGCACATATGAGATTGATGCGAGGATCAATTTTCGAAAGACAGACGCGCATTTGTCGATCATTTGAAGTCTCTGGCGTTTCTTAGACTTCATTTCCGTAAGTGTTCCGTTTTCTGTTTTTCCAACATAAAATATTTTTTTTTAAACATTATCTTTTTAATCTACCAAAAGTTCAAAAACACTAGCAGTTTTAAATATTTTACAAAAGTTTTCACAGTGCCCCTAGAAAATTCCATGGCTCACCACTGCGCCGCGGTGCACCGGTTGCTCGACAATGGTCTAATACAATACCCCACATTGCTTATGTTTAAAATTTGTCGTTTTTACCCTTCCGGGATTGGCTCTTTAGAGGACCTTTGGTAAAGAATCAAATATCAAAAATATTACTGTATTCGTGACCAGCAACCTTGACATAGCATAATATGACCCCCCCCTTCCCTATATTACTCTTCCCCGTTTATTCAAAGTTTTGTGAAATGGGATCTCCCTTGTATCCCATTGTGGGGGGTGAACCCCTGGGATCCGTTGCTGTGGTTTGCACAACCTCATGTCCTTCTGGTCATTTTTGCTGAAGACACCTATTGGTGCACTCTTTATCATAAGGGTGTAAATTCTTGCACAAAATATGGTCCCAAAATGGACAACAATGACGGATTTAGAAGGACAAAAGTAGGGGGAACCCTAAAAAGCTTGACAGGTTCTCTAACTAGACATTAAGATGAGTTAGATGATCTATCATATGTGGGGGCATTCAGGAAGGCGCTGGACAAAACAAAAAAAAACTGAACTGATTTTAAAGCATTAATAAGTCGTTCTGATGAAAATTAACATCTTGTCGGTATCCCTGTAGGAAATGGTAGGCACAGGTTTTCTTCTTACAAGAAGCACCGTCTTAAAAGCCAACTCCTTTTTTTGGATTATAGCATTGGGTAGAAAAACTGCTTCATTAAACGTGTGTAGGAGGGTGAGTGAGACTGAAGTTATGAGGTATGTGAGAATAAACCCCCTGGCGGTTCAGACAAGTCGAGGGAACCTATGTGGAATTATTGAAGAAGAAAATAAAGCACAAAATATCACTTTTAACTTGTTTTCTTCCTTCCATTTTAGTTTATGCCACCCAGTGACAGTTTCAGCTGTTTTTTTTAGCTTCACTAACATTAGCTGTTTATCCTCTTCAAAGGTTAATTAGCTGTCTAGCCCAAACAGCCATGAACTGAAATGAAGTTTATTGGGTGCAAGTTCTTTATATAAACTCTTATAACTCCCACTCCTTTGTGTTGTCTGTGCTTGGTTGTGTGCAGTTACATAAGCAAGGGAACGCCTGATTACTCCTCTTTGTGTTAGTCTGTTGACTGCCGCGACGTCATGTTTACGTAAAAGGAAAGAAGGTCGATTTAATACTATATTGAAGTTCAAAGCATTCATTATGTGAAAGTTGTGTATGAACTCTGAGGCTGTCTTCTGACAAGTGCACTACAAGATGAAAAACTGAATTAAAATTATCTTTACATCTGGCATTGACATGCATGTTAGATCTGGATTGCATTTGAATGCAATTTAGCCCAACTACATTTAGCCCTGGCATTAGTGTCTGTATTGTGGTCTGACATGACAATTACCCCACAAAATTCAAAAAAGTTTCCCTTTATGTGGCTATCATATACTGGGCCCACTATAATATCTGGGGCCTTGACTTCCCACTCTGCTCCACAGTTTAAAATTACAAATCAAACAGTTCAGACATTGTGATTAAATTGCACGTTGTAGACTTTCATTTAAGGGGATTTGCACACATTTTGGTCACAGAGCACTTTTTCCGCATGATCCCCTTCATTTCAGGGTACCATAATGTTTAGGACACAGCAGTGGCAGGTCTATTAAATCCGTCATATTTAGAACTTTGTCTCATAGCCCTTATATGCAATGACCACTTCAAGTCTGCAATTCATTGACATCACCAGGTGCTGAGGGTCTT
>NW_024386480.1:0-14021 GCF_016835505.1 Polypterus senegalus
AAACAACAAAATATTATTCGAATAAATCAACTCAAACCTAAACAACTTTATTTTGCTCCATAAAATATATTTGCTAAATTATCGTTAGAAATAAAGTAAACATTAAAAGAACAAACATTCAAATTTCTTTTCTTATGTAATTTTATATTTTATAAAAATAAACTTAGATTTTAAATATCCCAAAAGATTTTGTTCTCCATAAAAATATATCCTGTCAAAATTATACAAATTCAAATATGAACATGCTGCATAACAAAACCTAGAAATATAAATAAAATGTGTTCCTTTCAGCAATAACTAAATCAAATCATTCAGTTGTCTTTTCTCATATGTCATTTTAGAGCTGGACCTAGGCATCTTTTTTGGCCTAAGTTTGTTTCTGTTTGGTGTGAGGTTCTGTGTTGTGGAGATTCTCAGGATGGATTGCAGGTGCTCATCAGTGAGGCGACTCCTGTGTGCTGTTTTGTTAGTCTTTATCACTGAGAAGAGCTTCTCACACAGATGATGCTCAAACATGCAGTTCGAGCCATGTAGACAGACTTTTTTGTTCTTCAAAGAAACCAAATCGCGTGCAAACTCAGTGGCTCAGTTTATCAAGCAAAGTGCGTATTTGGGAACACCGTAGTGCGACTTGGTTTAATATTACTTGGTAATAGGGAAAGTGGGGCAAGTGGTTGGTCTCCCATAAAGCAGCCTCAATTGAAATCACTTTTGATTGTGCGGTAAAAGCGTCCGCTGAAGTGTCAGATTCTTATTTAATTCTTCTGCTTTCTGTATCTTCTGCATTGCATTCAGGTCTTTCAGGTTACCCTGATGTTTTGTTTTATAGTGCCGTCTTAGATTAAATTCTGTAATTACAGCCACATTAGCTCACAAATGAGACACAGGTTCAGTAAACATATACTCAGCCTCCCATCGGTTTTAAAGGCTCTATTTTTAGAATCAACTTTTCCCTTAAGCATCGTGGAGCTAGCTTCGCAATAACTTGCAGCATCTTAGGTAGACTTGATTAACGGTAAAGTGTTCGGCAAGGCAGCTGAGCGCTGCATTATGGGATCTGTAGTTTATTGTGTTACCAGCGCCTTCATATACCGGCTTTAATAACAATAACAGTATATAAAATGATCTTGCGGGCGGATATAATTACACGCGGGCTTGATGGCCTGTGACCCTTGAGTTTGACACATATGGACTAAATAGAACTTGAAAAGATATATTTTTAAATGTGTGCGCAATTCAGATAGGTTAGCGCTCAGCCGCATGCCTCAAAGTCATCCCCCCCTTGCCCTTACTTTTTCCGTTCATCAAAATCACGGGTATGGTTTTTAAAACAATCACTGATGGGAATAAAGTATCCATTCGATATTGGTCGGGTTATATATATATACATACATATATACCCCCCTTTGCTAAAAGTAGTGTGTTAAAAATGAAAAAGGGAACATTTTAAAATACTCTGACGTCAATATACAGTATTTGTTTGTGGTGTTACGGGTTCTGTATCAAGGTTTTTGATTATCATTATTTCTTTCAATCAGGTTTATTTGTAGGATGTTTGTGTTCGTTACATTCCGGTTTGTAAACTTGTAAAGATAACAGGTTTCATTCTCCCGTTCTTACTGATCAATAAACACTCCCCTTCTTTTTTATCAGACCGACCCCTCATGCAGGGGTTTTTTAACTGTTTTCCCTTTAAAGGGGACTTTGACTTTTCAAATTTTCTTTGTTTCGCGTATTTGGGATTTATGTTCCTTTATGTATGGGGCGCTTCATATTTTTGCTCCCTTTTTTCAATTGTGTGTTTTTGTTCAGCGCATTTTGGAACTGTTTTTTTATCGTACTGGCCAGTTCCGGGACCCACCCCATACGATAAAGGGTTTCCCCAGGTCTGGTGCCACCCCTTGCTATGTCCATGGCTGTTTTAATTTTACCTTGTCCTGGCATAAAACTTTCTCCATTTTTTCCGATTTTGTGTCAAACCCCCTGACCATCTCATCTTTTCCCCCTCCGTAAGCACAGTCCTTCACCCCTGAATATTTACCCTGGCAGTTTTGTTGGTTGCCGCTGGCGGCGCCTTTTATGGGGAGGGACAAAATTCCCAAAGCGGTCCCGTCTATGAACTTAATTTAAAATGTGGTTTAAGGGCTTTGTTTGGGAAAAACAGAACCTGAATAGGTTGTTTTGTCACTCCCCTTTTTATTGTTTCCTTCTCAATTATATAATGCATGTTTTCTTGCTTTTGAGGTCTTTCTGGTTTCTTTTACCGGGGATTGGGGAGGCGTGATATTTACCGAAAACCAAAAGCGTTGAAACTCATCCTTTCGTAAATGGAAAAACTGCTTAGTTATAATTCCCTGAATTTTAATAAAACCTGGCTTTTTGAAAGGAAGCTGTAAGGAATGAACCGCCCAAATTTTCAGCCTTCCACCCACACGGAAGTTGGAGAATTAGTGATGAGTCAGGTGAGTGAGTGGAGTGAGTGAGTGAGTGAGTGAGTGAGTGAGTGAGGGCTTTGCCTTTATTAGTATAGATTAATAACTTTTGGGGAAAAAAACATTTGATCTGGCAGCTTTTATCCTTGGAATCTTGAAGCTGTGACCTCTGCAATACCTGAAATTCAGAATGTCGAGGGTGAGGCCTTTCTGACAAAATACGCCAGCTTCCACAATACTTGCTTGGTTTAACAGCTCTTTGAGATTTTGCTGAGATACTTTAACTTTTGCTCCTTTATACAATTTGATTTATTCTGTTATGTTGCTGACATTAAGATTTCCAAACCAGGCCAGCAGAACATATATAATGGCAGACTCAATACAAAATCTCTAAAAGAGCCACATAATGTTAGGACCAATGTCACTTAAGGTGGGCGTGGCCACCACACAAAAGGGGCATTATTTTGCCCCTTTTAAAACAGATGGCGCTAAACTTTTAAGGCATTGCCCGGGCATATTACTGGTTACTTTTGATACATTTATTTTGCTCTGCCCTCCTTCCTCTACTCATTTCAGGATGCAGTTGAGTTCTGTCCAGCAATGCGGTACCAGAGTCAAACTGACAAAGGTTCACCCCAATATCTGATGAATGGATTTACTCGATGTTTAATATGTATTTGGGTAATCATTGGACCATCTTTAAATTTTACAGTTTTGTGACAAGACATATTTCTTTTTTAATTTTAAAGTTGGGTTTTGCCAAGTGTGCCAGTCAATTTGCGGTGCTCCATGTTGGCTGGGCCACATTAACTTTAATTCTTTGAATTTTTTATGATACAAAATCTTGAAAATACAGGTGGCTCAAAATGATGCAACTGTGAGGTTAGTTGTGCTAAAGTGATTTTGTTTGAATGGTGATTCTCTTTGGTCTAACTACATTGAATGCCCAAGACCACCAAGCTGTGATTTGCTTTGGCAATTCAGGTATGTGCATTCCTAGGAGGGGTTTCTGCCTGTGTCTCTAGAAGGGGGTGCCACGAGGTTGCTGCCTGTGACCCCAGGAGAGCGAGGTATTTCCTGTGTGTATTGAGCTAGTGCCTGCTCTGTCAACAGAGGGCTGTGAGGCAGTATTCTCTTCAAAACTCACCTCTTAAGTTTATGTTTTCCCAGCATTTTATCCTCCATACAAGGCGATGATTCTGATGCTGCTGCAGCAACCACTTTTCTGCAACTGGAAGGTGGGCTGCTTTTGTACCACAGGAGATTATTTAGTTACCTCATTTGCCTTGCCAGGCCAAAGGGTCCAACTATTTTCTATTATTGACTTTTGAGAATGAGTTGAAGCCACCTTTGAGTAGGGAGCTATGTCATGTGTAAGCCAGGGGTTCTCCAGGTTGTGTTTAAATTCCTTTTATTTAATGTGATTTTCATTTATTTTTATTTTTTAAGTATTATTTCTCTTTATTCTTTAAATAATTATGTATTTTTGTCATGTTTGCTAATTGTTTGGTTTCTATGTGTGGATCAATTTTCTGTCTTACCCCTTGTGTTTTGTGGATAGTTTTGTGGGCCACTTGTAAATCCCCACAGAGGGACTGCTCCCAGCCTTATAAGGAATGATGGGAATTGGAGTCCCTCTGTGGTACATTTGTATGTGCTTATTGGTTAGTGAGTGTCTTTTTTGGTCCTGCTAATTCTTTTGATTTTTTGGGTTTGGATATTTTACTGTTCTGTTTTGGATTATGATTTCTTCATCTCATATTGGGATTTTGTTTGCTTTGGATGCATTAGCCTTTTCATGTCAACTCCTTTTGGTTAAGTGTTCTCCATGGAGCTTTAATTTGTTATTTATAAGGATTCTTCATTTGCACTTTTCATCTGTTAACCAAGGATTTGCAGTGCATTTCTGTAAATGGGCATTTCTGATATATTGGGACATTCAAGAAATATATTTTTTAAACTTTAATTTGGAATCACATTTTTGCCTGGGTGTAGGCAGGGCCGGCATCACCTTTAAGGTGCATTAGGGCGCAGATCATAAGGTGGGGGGGGGATACCCAGGTGTATGGGTTAGCTACCAATCAGCTGGTTGGCTACACTAATACACTTGGCCTAGATCTCAAAATAACAGCACTGGCACTGGGTGTAGGCTGAAGCCAAGCAGTCTTGGATGATCTCAGGCTGACTTTGTGGGCTAACCCTTTGGGCAGACCAGGGGAGATTCTGGCCTGCTTTCCTAACCATTTTGGAGGTGCAAAACTTTCTTGCAATTTCTGTGTGGGATACAACAACGGTACTTCTCCTTTACTACCCATTGTCAATTCCAATTTTTTCATAGCTTTTCAACAGTAGAATGGTTGAACCAGTATAGCTTCCCATGTGCCAGGTTGGCAATTTCAATTTAATTTCTTCCATGCTGGCTGTCAGTCGATTTCTTTCAGAAGGCACTTTTGGCATCTTCCAGTTTGCATGAGTGATGCTCAATGAGCCCTTAAATTTTATTTGCTGAACATCTGTTTTAGCTGTTATTCTGAATAACTCTTTTATTACTACATCCCTAACCAAGCAGGGCCATGCAAGTAGGTTGTGGAAATGAATTATAGAAATAAACTAGGTCTGCCATTAGTGTTACAGTTAACTCTCTTGGTAGCAGAGACTTTTATAAAGGCATGTCTGTTTAGTGTCAAGAAATCAGCTGCAAAAGTAATACAACAACAGGTTATGAGTCCGACAACCTCTTGTCAATTCCACTAGATTGTTATTGTGGTCTATTCAGTTCTAAAATAAAATTATCTTTAGGGCTGTAGACAAGATCTGATCTCCACCAACAGAGACCATCCTGAGATGCCTCACACCAAATTGCTTCATTTTCACCATGGAGTTCCCTGAGGCACACTGGTTTTCAAACTGCCTGGGATAAATAACAACTACAAATAAAAAAACAAGGTCAGTACAAGACTTCTTCTAGGTCTTGGAAAGCATAATAAAATACAACATAAGATGGAGGACATGTCAAAGAGATTTGGGGTAACGGAAGTAACCATGTTTTGTAGACGGATCAGTATGGAGTTTTATCCATGGCTCAAATCTGGTTGTTTATTTAATCTTTGTGTTATCTTTTTCCTTTAGTTAAACCCTGAGGGATGGCACCACCTAATGCATTAGTTGCATTTTTCACCTCAACTGCTATTTAAGGGAAGCAGCAGATGAAATGGCTGCTCGCTTTCGAGGTTTGTTCCTAATGTGGCCTGAGGGTACACTCCAGCCACCCAAACCTGACACAAGCAGACACCAGGCACAAGTTTAGCAACACAGCACAAGTTTATTTGGTGAGGAAGCACTTTCCTTTCACTCCCACAGCAGTACAGTACAGATCACCAATACATCATGGCATAATGCACTTTTCTTTGTCTCCTTCTTGGCTGTTCTTCCTCTTTCTCTTTCTCTCACTCTCTCCTCATCTTCACCACTTCTCCTCTTCTGGCAGCTTCATCCACCTCCTCCTGACTGTGGCTCCCAGCGTAGTGGCTGCTGGCTCCTTTAAGCGCACCTGGGAGTATTCCAGGTGGCTTGTTAGGTGGTCTGGAATCACTCCCAGGTGTGGTAGAAGACCAAAGTAGGGTTCTGTAGGGCTGCAGTGAGTTCCAACTCCCAGCATGCTATACTGGAATCTGTGGTTCCACATCAACCCAGGGCTGCCATTAGTGTGTCAGGGAGATAATGCCTTGTTGATATTCTCTCTCATGGTTCTTCCCCAATATTAGTGTCCCATCAATGTAGGGACTACATTAAGACTCATTGCTTTGGTCTAGCATTGGGTTTGATTAGCTATGCATACTGCATTTCTGTTCACGTCATTTGTACAAAATATAAATAAAACAGCATTTATAAATGTTACTAATCCTCCTCTTATTCTGATCCTCTTCTTGGCATCTTGATGTGGCACTTGGTACCACTGCTCTACTGCCAAGCCATTCTCCTGCCCACAGAAGTGATATCTGAGATACTAGGACCATTAGAATCATCAGATGGAAAGATTCTGTCATCGGACAGGATGGCTCAACACTGATTCTATTGTAGAATGCCCAGGATTGGGTGAGTGGCTAGTTGGCCATGGTCTCCCAGAACTGTGACTATCTGACTTTGTTTTTGGTTTTCTCTCTTACGCTGATCGTGAACCCCCACAGGTTTATTTTTTCTAGGAAGCTGCTGACTGGAGTTTTGTTTTCCTCTCCTCTTCTGTAAATTGGCCTAAGTTTACAGTTAATTAATGGACAGATAATGTTGTTTTGCTTGTATATTAATCAGTTTCTACTCTGCTTTCTGTGTGTTTTAACAGATTTGAATCTTTATGTGTACTAATTTTAAATTGAACAATTTCTTAACTGTACAGTATACTTGTATTTTATACTTGCGTTTACCAGAAAACTCATCACTGTCTCTGCACCTGCACTCAGTGAAGAGTGCTATACAAAATAAACTAAATAGTGTTGAATGTTTTCCTCCGTAGTTCATCTTTATGTTTTAAAGTGTTGTTACTACAATCAGGTTCAATCCAAACCAGTCTCTGTGCTGTCTGCTTATATCTGGATGCAGGTAAGAAACCTCTCAGTCAGTCAGTCAGTCCTTTCCAACCTGCTATATCTAACACAGGTCACGGGGTCTGCTGGAGCCAATCTCAGCCAGCAGAGGGTGCAAGGCAGGAACAAACCCCAAGCAGGGCACCAGCCCACCACAGGAACACACACACACCACACACCAGGGACAATTTAGGATCACCAATGCACCTAACCTGCATGTCTTTGGACTGTGGGAGGAAACCGGAGCACCCAGAGGAGACCCACACAGACACAGGAGAATTATGCAAACACCATGCAGGAGGACCCAGGAAGCAAACCGGGTCTCCTTACTGCGTAGCAGTAGCGCTACCACTGCACCACCGTGGTGCCCATTTTCATTAATTTTTATCAAATCAAACAGTGCATGATGAACACACACAGATGTAACTGGAAACAAGCTAAATGGAGAACTGTTGGCTGCTTTGTCTTTTACATCTTATTACTAACTACAAAATACCAGCGCCTGGCGTGAAAGTACTGCCTTAAAATTTTTATTAAGAAGAAAAGTTAACCTTTTTAAACTGAGGGAAAATATACCAGTAATTATTTGTTAAGGATCTCTTTGTATGCCACATTGCCAGTTTGGCCCACCGGTTGTAATTTGACCAAGCTGTGCGCTGAGCTTACTCTTGAGCATGCAACGTACAGTTGGCCATGTGAAAAGTAATCTTGTTTCAAATCTCACAGCTTGGATTGAGTTTCATGGTTTGTTTCAATTATGTTTAGTATTTGCAGGACTTGTTGTGTTGAAGTGACATTCGGCATCTGTAAGCATACAACCGGTTTCATCAATAACTCGCATCCAGCTTTTGAGAGTTTAAACATTTACTAAACATCAAAGTGTCTACTACTCAAATACGTCATCTGTGAATCTAAAATGTTTAAGAGGCATTGGGGTTGTTCAAAAGTGTAAAATATTTGGCTATTTCAGTAGCTAAGCATTTCACTCTTATAGTGCTCCTGTGTAGTATAATTATCTCCTGTACCATCATCCAGTCCACACCTTGAACCTGTCCCAGTCATTCAATACATAAGAAACAATGTTCCTCTGGATATCAAGAGTGAGCCTGATGTGGCGTGCAATAATAACACAGAGAATGGAAAAGGCAGGCCATCTCCGGGCATGGAAACCACTCGTAAGTCAGTTCTTTGATCGATGGTGATCACCTCGATAGACATGTTAATGGGGGTATGGTTGGAACGATAAAGGAAATAGGTACCTGAACAATGTAAAGTAAGTCTAAAATACCTACACAATACTATAATCGTAAATGAACAATAAAACAGTGGAGAAGCCGTTGATTAAATAAAAAGGCTGCAGTTATCAGCAGGGAGACGTGAATACCGTGGGGAAGCAAGGAAGGTAATGAAGAGACCGTAGCGTTGGATGGCCTTATATAGGCAGGCAGCCAACAATGTGGGAGGCGTGGGGATGGGGGACCCAACACCGCCTCACGGCGACTGAGCTCAGGCTATGGACATATATATAAGTAAGTAGGATTCAGTTAGCTTTGGGAACCCGCGTACCAAATTTCTTGAAGATGGTCCCATAGGTAACAAAGACCGTTGGAAAGTTCAATATGGTGGCCGACATTGGCGTCATACCACCGAAATAAGTATGTACATCGGTTTCGGTTAGTGCAGGGAAGCCGCCTACCAAATTTCGTGAAGATGGGGCCATAAATAAGAAAGTTTAACATGGCGGACATTGTCGACCGTTATGACCATTACGCTTAGAATTTCAAAATGAAACCTGCTTAACTTTTGTAAGTAAGCTGTAAGGAATGAGCCTGCCAAATTTCAGCCTTCTACCTGTACGGGAAGTTGGAGAATTAGTGATGAGTGAGTGAGTCAGTCAGTCAGTCAGTGAGGGCTTTGCCTTTTATTATTATAGACTAGCAAAATACCCGCCCTTATGGCCAAGTACTGCTTAAAATTTTTATTAAGAAGAAAATTAAACCTTTTTAAACTGAGGGAAAATATACCAATAATTACTTGTTAAGGATCTCTTTGTATACCACATTGCCAGTTTGGCCCACCGGTTGTAATTTGACCAAGCTGCTGCGCTGAGCTTACTCTTGAGCATGCAACGTACAGTTGGCCATGTGAAAAGTAATCTTGTTTCAAATCTCATAGCTTGGATTGCTGCTGTCATAATCGGTTTGAGTTTAATGGTTTGTTTCAATTACGACAGTATTTGCAGGAATTTGTGTTGAAGTGACATTCGGCATCTGTCAAGCATTGTAAGCATATAACCGGTTTCATCAATAACTTCACATCCAGCTTTTAAGAGTTTAAACATTCAGAAACATTAAAGTGTCCACTACTGAAATCGGCACCTGTGAATCTAAGATGTTTAAGAGGCATTGGCGGTTGTCCAAAGGTGTAAAATATTTGGCCATTTCGG
This sequence comes from Polypterus senegalus, assembly GCF_016835505.1. Lineage (NCBI taxonomy): Eukaryota > Metazoa > Chordata > Cladistia > Polypteriformes > Polypteridae > Polypterus > Polypterus senegalus. The sequence goes on from NW_024386480.1 coordinate 9,459, forward strand.
TACACTTCAAAGTTGCAACCGAACAATTCAACGGCAGCCATCAACTCACATGCAGAACCATAGATGAAGGGCTTAAGCATTTCACTCTTATAGTGCTCTTGTGTAGTATAATTATCTCCTGTAACGTCATCAGTCCACACCTTGAACCTGTCCCAGTCATTCAATACATAAGACACAATGTTCCTCCGGATATCAAGAGTGAGCCTGATATGGCCGTGCAATATGTAACAAAGAGAATGGAAAAGGTAGGTGCCATCTCTGGGCATGGAAACCACTCTGTAAGTGACAGTTCTTTGATCGATGGTGATCACCTCGATAGACATGTTAATAGGGGTATGGTTGGAACGATAAAGGAAATGGGTACCTGAACAATGTAAAGTAAGTCTAAAATATCTACAAATAACTAAAATCGTAATAAACGAACAATAAAACACCAGAGAAGCCTTGGATTAAATAAAAAGGCTGTAGTTATCAGCAGGGAGATGTGAATCCAGTGGTGAAGCAAGGAAGGGAATGTAGAGACCGGAGGCGGACGCCCTATACAGGCAGGCAGCCAACACCGAAGGCGTTGGATTGGGACCCAACGCCTCACATGGTGACCGAGCTGCAGGCTATGGACGTATATATGTACGCAAGTAGGATTCAGTTAGCGTTGGGAACCAAATTTCGTGAAGATGGGGCCATAAATAAGAAAGTTCAAAATGGCTGGACGTTGTCGACGTTATGACTGTTACACGTAGAATTTCAACTGAAACCTGCGTAACTTTTGTAAGTAAGATGTAAGGAATAAGCCTGCCAAATTTCAGCCTTCTACCTACTAGTGAGTCAGTGAGGGCTTTGCCTTTATTAGTGTAGACTAGCAAAATACCCGCTTTGCAGCGAGAAGTAGTGTGTTAAAGAACAATGAAAAAAAAGAAACATTTTGAAAATAACGTAACCTGATTGTCAATGTAATTGTTTTGTCACTGTTGTGGTGATGAGTGTTGTTGTCATTTAAAAATATATATATATATATATATATATATATATATATATATATATATTTACACACACACACATAAACATATATATATATACATATCTATACATATGCACATATATACATACATATATATATCTACATATATACACACACATACATACATACACACACACATATACAGTGGTGAGAAACTATTGCCGCCTTCCTGATTTCTTATTCTTTTGCATGTTTGTCACACAAAATGTTTCTGATCATCAAACACATTTAACCATTAGTCAAATATAACACAAGTAAACAAAAAATGCAGTTTTTTAAATGATGTTTTTTATTATTTAGGGAGAAAAATCCAAACCTACATGGCCCTGTGTGAAAAAGTAATTGCCCCTGAACCTAATAACTGGTTGGGCCACCCTTAGCAGCAATAACTGCAATCAAGCGTTTGCAATAACTTGCAATGGGTCTTTACAGCACTCTGGGGGAATTTTGGCCCACTCATCTTTGCAGAATTATTGTAATTCAGCTTTATTTGAGGGTTTTCTAGCATGAACCGCCTTTTTAAGGTCATGCCATAGCATCTCAATTGATTCAGGTCAGGACTTTGACTAGGCCACCCAAAGTCTTCATTTTGTTTTCTTCAGCCATTCAGAGGTGGATTTGCTGGTGTGTTTGGGTCATTGTCCTGTTGCAGCACCAAGATGCTCAGCTGAGTTGACGAACAGATGGCTGGACATTCTCCTTCAGGATTTTTGGGAGCAATAGAATTCATGGTTCCATCTATCACAGCAAGCCTTCCAGATCCTGAAGCACAAAACAACCCCAGACCATCACACTACCACCACCATATTTTACTGTTGGTATGATGTTCTTTTCTGAAGTGCTTTTGTTCCTTTTATGCCAAATGTACGGACATTTGCCTTCCAAAAGGTCAACTTTTATCTCATCAGTCCAAAAGGTATTTTCCCAAAAGTCTTGGCAATAATTGAGATGTTTCTTAGCAAAACTGAGATGAGCCCTAATGTTCTTTTGCTTAACAGTGGTTTAGCCTTGGAAATCTGCCAATGCAGGCTGTTTTTGCCAGTCTCTTTCTTATGGTGGAGTCGTGAACACTGAACTTAATTGAGGCAAGTGAGGCCTGCAGTTCTTTAGACGTTGTCCTGGGGTCTTTTGTGACCTCTCGGATAAGTCGTCTCTGTGCTCTTGGGGTAATTTTGGTGGCCGCCACTCCTGGGAAAGTTCACCACTATTCTATGTTTTTACCATTTGTGGATAATGGCTCGACTGTGGTTCACTGGAGTACCAAAGCTTTAGAAATGGCTTTATAACCTTTACCAGACTGATAGATCTCAATTACTTCTGTTCTCATTTGTTCCTGAATTTCTTTGGATCTTGGCATGATGTCTAGCTTTTGAGGTGCTTTTGGTCTACTTCTCTGTGTCAGGCAGCTCCTATTTAAGTGATTTCTTGATTGAAACAGGTGTGGGCAGTAATCAAGCCTGGGGTGGCTACGGAAATTGAACTCGGGTGTGATACACCACAGTTAGGTTATTTTTTAACAAGGGGCAATTACTTTTTCACACAGGGCCATGTAGGTTTGGATTTTTTTCTCCTAAATAATAAAACCATCATTTAAAACTGCATTTTGTGTTTACTTGTGTTATATTTGACTAATGGTTAAATGTGTTTGATGATCAGAAACATTTTGTGTGACAAACATGCAAAAGAATAAGAAATCAGGAGGGGGGCAAATAGTTTTTCACAGCACTGTATAAACATATACATATACATACATATCTACATATATACACACACAGCTATTTCGTATCAGTGCAATACGCTGTTTGTTAAAACAGTTGACTCCGGCCTTACGGCAATAACAAATCAAATCATTCAGTTGTCTTTGCTCAGATGTCATTTTAGAGCTGGACGCCTGGCATCTTTTTGGCCACAAGTTCGTTTCTGTTTGGTGTGAGGTTCTGTGTTGTGGAGATTCTCAGGATGGATTGCAGGTGCTCATCAGTGAGGCGACTCCTGTGTGCTGTTTTTTTAGTCTTTATCACTGAGAAGAGCTTCTCACACAGATATGTGCTACCAAACATGCACAAGGTTCGAACCGCATGTAGACGGACTTTTTTTGTTCTTCAAAGTCACCAAAGCGCCGTGCAAACTCAGTGTGCAATAACTGTAGCTTCGCAATAACGCAGCATCATAAGGTAGACTTGATTAACGCGGTAATTTTCGGCAAGGCAGCGGGAAGCGCTGCATTATGGGATCTGTAGTTTATTGTGTTACCAGCGCATATACCCGGGCCATTAATAACAATAATACAGTATATAAAATGATCTCTACTGGCCGGATATAATTACACCCCGGGCGGATGTGGCCGCGGCCCAGAGTTTGACACATATGGACTAAATAGAACTTGAAAAGATATATTTTTTCAAATGTGATCGCGCTAATTCAGATAGATTGACGCCATCTACAGCCTGCATGCCTCAATGAGTCATCCTCCTCGCTCTACTTTTCCCGTTCATCTAATGAATACACTGAATATGGCTTTACCAAAACAATCATTGATGGCGAATAAAGTATCCATTATTCGAGTATGTAGATCGGGATATATATATACATATATATATACCCGGTACGCAGCGAGAAGTAGTGTGTTAAAAAGCTAGAAAAGAAAAGGGAACATTTTAAAATAACATAACATGACTGTCAATATACAGTATTTGTTTTGTAGTGTTAATAGATGTTGCTGTCATCAAGGATTTGATTATCATTATTTCTTTCAATCAGGTTCGATTTGTAGGATGTGTTGTGTTCAAGTTACATTCCGTGTTTGTCAATCGTTGTAAAGATGATAGGTTTCATTCATCGATTCGTTTCTTTTCTGCATCAATAAACAGCCTGTCTTCTTCTTTATCTGAGACCTGACACACTGCATGCACGGGTTTTTTACGCTGCTTCCTTTAGCGGGGCATTGACTTTTTTCCCCCGTGTGCTTTGTTTCCGCAGTAGCTGGGTTTATGAATATGCTTATCAGACGCTTCATATTTTTGCTGCCTTTTCAATTGTGTAATTCGGATTTTGTTCAGCGCTCTTTGGAACTGTTGCTTTTTATCTGTGCACTGCGCCAGTTCACGTGAGCCGCTCGGTGTACATGCATCGAAGGTTCCCAGCTGTGCTGGTGTCATCTCGTGCTATGTCCATAGCTGTATTTAATGTTACCTTAGTATATATATGTTACCTTATATATATGTTAATATATATATGTTACCTTATATATATTTACACACACATAAACATATATATACATATCTATACATATACACATATATATACACACGCACATATACATACATATATATATCTACATATATACACATACATATACATACACACATACACACACATATATATAAACAAAATATACATATACATACATATCTACATATATACACACACAGCTATTTTGTATATGCAACGCTGCTTGTTAAATGGATAACTCCGCCTTTCGGGAAGTTTGCGTATATTATGAATATCAATTTTGTCAAGTTCTATTTAATTTTAAATGGAAGGAA